>NW_024412463.1:2907642-3058981 GCF_014898765.1 Herpailurus yagouaroundi | reverse complement strand
AAGAAAGAAAGAAAGAAAGAAAGAAAGAAAGAAAGAAAGAAAGAAAGGAGAAGAAAGAAAGAAGAGAGAAGAAAGAAAAGAAAAAGTCCGAATCCAAAAAAAAAAAAAAAAAAACCAAGTAATTAAAAAAGAAACTTCATTTCCAATTGCCTAATAAGACATTAAAGAATTGCAGAAAGCAAAATCCAACAGGAAAAAAAACAACAACAATAGCTATTTAAATTTTAGAGTTCTGTTAGAAATTAAAAGCAAAGAACACCCTAGAATGGATTTATGACTAGGTCTGTAATTCCTCGTTACCGTTGACTCATTTATTTATTTATTTGTGTCTGTGTATTTGCTCTGGGCAACACTCCCCAGTATTAAAGGCCCACCATCGTGAAATTTCGTCCTTAACCCCACATTGCCTTTAGTGCCGCAGCCCTAGTTCCAACCTAATGTTATTTTAACAGTTTTTCTTTAATTTAACGATATTTAATTTGCATTCGCTCAAGTGACATACAATAGATCATGCTATTACCATGATTTATATCAGATGAACTGGCATAAATTCAACATTATAAATTGCGCCTGTAAATGAAACTATTATTTTACAGGAATTACTGTAGCAGAAAGGGTAAGGACCCTCCAGTCAACCTTAGTCAAACCCACTCTTTAGAGTTTTATATTTTATGCCCGCGATAAATGCTTTTGTGAAAGCCCATAACCCACAAAAAAGTCATTCGAAGTACATTAATTACGATAATACTATCCAAAAAGCTGCAAGGGCCTATTTTTGTGACATCACTCTCTGATTTCTTGCTGCCTTAAATTATCCCTTTGATGGCTGCGGAGATTAACAGTCATGCTTTTGTCATTAAATATAAGGCATTTTAAAGCTTAATCCACCTAAGTTCTAATTGATATTGCTTTCAGTTGGCAGATAGCGACCTGATTTATAATTTAAATATGCGGCATTATATGCATCTCTTCAGTATAATGAAAAAGCAAAGTTCCTCTCATCTTTCTCGGCAATGTTAACATCAAGGAAAAGTCGCTTTTCTTTTCCCTTTTATATCCCGAGCCTAATTGAAAACTGTTCATTGAATTTCAACATGATAGAAAAGTCTTTTTATCTCTCAATTTGTCCATTAGCGATTATAATTGAAGTATCTGCTACACCGCTGAATTGATATTGTTCTTGTTTAAATTCTGAATTTCTCTAAATCTTTCAGAAGCCATCAAGAAATACATACATACATATATATATATATATATATATATATATATATATATATATATTCACACACACATGTGTATGTGGCTCAGGAGGTACCAGCTAACGACGTCGCTTAAACGGAGCGTTAGACGCGCTGACTCGCCACGTGGATAAAAGCCACACAAAGAAGGAAGTCGTCTAATTTTGCTGGAGAATGTGTTGCATAATAATCTTACCGGCATGACCATAAGGTTTGCTAATTGCCACATCTGTTTAACAGCTGTCAGAGGCTTCCCACATGCGGCCATCAATATTACAACACAGTACATTACCAGGAGTTTTATTGTTTTCAACTGTTATTTATTTGCCATAGACATTACTACAGCTAATGACGTCTATTTATGTTATACCGCTAATTATTTTTTGCGTGTGTGTGTGTGTGTGTGTGTGTGTGTGTGTGTGTTTTAGAAACCTCTATTCAATCTAGTTTCGGTCTGGATGATGCCTTTCTTCCCTTCTTCCTTGCCCCCCACCTGCTGACCCTTGGCTTCCGTAACCTCCCTGACAACTCCTTCGTGTTGATGACACTAATGTTTCTTCAGCCGCAGCTATAAATATCCTAATACGTTCATGGAATTTAAAAAAAAACAAGGGAAGTTTGCAAAATGTCTTCATTCCTTAATGGCACTGCTGAATTCTTTCACTACATCTCTAAGCCAAGCTCATGTTAGTTATGATAAGTGCACAAATATATCACCGTTTAGGCTGCCTTTATGAGGGCAGAGTTAGTCTTGCTGATTTCTTGTAATTACTTTTATATTTCACCTGGTTCCTCACGACACTGCATTTTTTTTTTAAGCAGAGCAAAACCACGGCATCTATTAAGTAGAAAGGAGAGATTGACAGCCTGCCGACTGAGCGAAATATGCATGACCCGATTTAAAATGAATTGATAGGTATCACTGATCTCTATTATACTTAGAAGTGTGAATTCCATATGATGTATTATTTATCCATATTAGATGCCTTTTTGTTTCATTAATAAACCTGTATATCAGAGATATACAGTACTGATGATTAGTTTGAGGCAGTACAAAACGACATTGTATTTGCCTGCCATCGCTCAATTATTTTCCCCAGTTTTCCCCCGCGTCTTTGCATGAATTATTAAGATCCGGGCTGTTTATTTAAGAATCTAATTTTAGTGCATGTGTCCAGCTGAATTCTGTTTTCTCCTCTAATGAAATGAAAATAGTGTGAGAATTTCCAATCTCGGTCTCAAAGTTTAGATTTGCAATGCACAGTCCGAGTTGTAAAGGTCACTCTGCTTTTGCACCAAATAGCATAGACATTTGATGAGCCTAAAAATCCATTTGGGTTACGCATCCCATCATGCCAATGAATTAAAGTAGAGCTGCTTGGTTTAACTCAAGCACAGTTTGGCCGTGCTTGGAGAAAAATAGATTAAAGGAGCGAGGATCCAATTTGAGGAAACTTACAAAACAAATCGTTTCCAAAATGAAGGTAGGTGATTGGAGAGGACTCCCGGAAGACGGCATGAGAGACTGCCATTAGTATTATGTTGCCTAGCGTTGCCTAGCCTTGTCACCAGATTTGGCGGTCTTTAGTTCTCATGTCTAGTAATGCATATTCATTTATAATCAAATCATGCCACAGCCTGCATAAAATTCTTTGAAAAGGCTTATTTTTGAGATAGTGGATAGAGATGACCTTATACACAAAATTTCCTTTGCTTTTCTAAATATGGAGTGAAGGATAACACGTTGTTATGGATGGAAAGTGATTTAGGAAGATATGTAGCTATACCATTTGGGGATTTTCTTAGATTTTTTTTTTTATTAAACGACTTCCTCAAAGAGAGGTCTGAGACAAAGGTTCTTTAACTTGTTTGTTCAGGGTGGAAGGAAAATGATAAGATATCAATGTCCACATCGCTGGGAGAGAGTAGAAGGCGCTGCAGAGTCCGATAAGAAATCTCAGATGACATAAATCGAGCCGCGGCTGGAAGCGTACTGTCCCGCAGTAGTCACATTTACATTAACCAGGGAAGTGGTAAGAAATGCAACGTGGCAAAATGAAAAAAGTCACAGCACAGTCAACAGCTCCTTTTTTCCGAACCAGGCACACTCTGCCACTGGTGGGAAGGTAAGTAAGTGCAAACTTTTTAGGGCAATTTGGCAACAGCTTCCAAAATGTATAATGCCTTTCCACTTGACCCCAGTGTTCTCCTTATAGGAACAGTCTGGATAGTCTTGCACATGGGTACAAAGCTAAAGGCGCAAAACCAATTTCGCGAAGTTGTCTATGTGATAAAAAAAATTGTAATAGAAGTCTGGAAACACTTCAAGGTCGATCAATAGGAGAATATTTGAACAAATCACGCTTGATCCACTGTTTGTAATAGCAGAATATTGGAAATAATCTAAATGATCATTATGAGGAGAGCAGTGAACGATGCATTCATATAATGAAATGTCACGCAACCATTAAAAATAATAGAGGAGATCTATGATGCTAATACAGAAAAATGTACCAGATGATAAGTGGAGGAAAAAGTAGTGTATGGAACACTGTGTATAATATGGCCTGTGTGTGTGTGTGTGTGTGTGTGTGTGTGTCCGTCTGTCTTTGTGGAGCTGGGTATGCATGTGTTGAATAATTAAAGTTTAATACATCCACCTGAATGTACATCCCTATGAGGGAAGGAATCGGACCCATCCTGTTCGTCAACATGCCACTTCCTCTCCACATCAGTGCCTGGCACATAATAGAGACTCAAAAGCCATTTGGTGAATGAATGAATGAATGAATGATCATATGCTGGCACAAGCATAATTTAAAAACTATGGGGGCACCTGGGTGGTTCAGTTGGTTAAGCGTCTGACTCTTGATTTTGGCTCAGGTCATGATCTCACATTTTGTGCGTTCAAGCCCCACATTGGGGTCTGAGCTGACAGTGTGGAGCCTGCTTGGGATTCTCTCTCTCCCACTCTCTATGGCCCTCCCCTGCTCGTGCTCTCTCTCTCAAAATAAATTAAGAAACATTAAAGACAACTTTTTTTAAGTATGGAGGGAGGGGCTCCTGGGTGGCTCAGTCGCTTGAGCATCCGACTCTTGGTTTCGGCACAGGTCGTGATCTCACAGGGCGGAGCCTGCTGGGGATTTTTCTCTCTCTCCCTCTCTCTGTCCCTTCCCCACTCACACTCTCTTTGTCTCTCCCAAAATAAATAAATAAACCTTTAAAAATTTTTTGTAATTTAAAAAATAAATAAATAAAAAGTATGGAGGGATACATACCAAGTTCATAACAGATCAGCCACAGGAAGAGAAGACAAAGAGACTAGGGAAGTATATGTTGATCCTCTATGCTGTTGGAGTATTTTTAGAATGAGTATGTTTCAAAAGGTTTTATCAGAAAAAAAGTTAGTCTTTTCAAAATACCATAAAACTGCAAAATGGAAAGCCATGTTGTGGCTCCCATTTACATTTAAGACTATAGGATCTGTCACCAAGATCTATATAGCCTCTTTCATCTTGCCCCATTTCCCCCTTCTCCCAACTGCTGTCGGAAAAGAGAGGGGGTAAGGACGAGCCAGGCAGCAGTCACAAGGAACAAGGCGCTCTTCCAAAGCTGGTATTACTGCGCACTTGGGGGGCTGACCTTAGCACTCCTGCATTCTGACCTTGTGATATACTCAACAAGAGAAGACTCAAAAGAAAGTCATCAAGGACAGCTCAATCAAGGTGTCTGAACAGTCTGGAGCAGCAGTGAAGAGTGAGGTGGGATGGATGGACACATTAAAAATGAATAGAAAGTATATTAAAGGACTTCCGGTTTAAAATGGTGGGTTGAATTCACCCGTTTATCTTCTCTCTGTCTCAAAACCCCACGAAAATGACAGTATGGGGATTAAAGAATTATAAACTCACAAGGACAAAGACAGTGGGAGAAAAGACAGTGACAGGGGAGAAATGTCAGCCAAATTTTGAAAAATGGAAGGGAATTGGATGAACAAGTGGCAGGTGGCTGGGCTTCCAGCACTTTTCCATCAGCTGGAGACTGAATGGTGGGAAGTCAACATGAAGCCAGTCCAAGCACCAGGATCCTGGAGAGCTTTGAGACCAGGAGGCACCAGACAACACTGGAGTGAAATCAGGAAACCTCTAAGGTGTTCCTCCCCTACCTTCCTCCTGCAGAAGGGAAGGACTATGTGGGGGCATGAGTTTAACGGCTCTGGATTGGACAACACCAGAACAGAAGGGAGGGTAAGAGTGACACAAGCAGTCACACTGACAGATCCTTTTTCTGCTCAGCTCCCAGTCGGGGCTCCTAGTCAATACTTGTCTCCCTCCCAAGTGAGAGATGCACTGTTTCCATTTTGGGAAAAAAAAGAAAAAAGAAAACCAGTATGTCCAAAAGGAAAAAGAAACTACAGACACTGACATTTTGGGGTCCTTTGATGAAACAGGCAAATCATCGCCCATTGTCCCCACTCAGAGCCCCACCAGTCAACATGATCAATCCCAACACAAAGCATGGAGTCTGCTTTTAGTGCCTCACTTCAAAACAAAATGACATCCAAGCATCACCATGTATTTGATCAAAACCTCTGAGCTGAAATTCAGAGACGAAAATAAATAGGAGAAAAAAGGAAATGTGAGTAAACAAAGAGTATGTAATGTGCAAGAAAAAATGTCAAACATACTGAAATATCTCTGGGAAGATATGGTGTGCATGAACAAAATGCATAAAAGTGAAAAGTAAGAGGATGGTCACTAGTTTTGGAAGTTAGAAGATACAGTGACAGTGTGGCAACAAAAAATTGAGAAGATCACTAGGAAGATGATGAAGAGAAAGCTCCCAGAAAAGAGAACTTTAAAAAAATAGATGGACAGTGGAGAGAGAACATATTAGCAAGAAAGTCAAAGCTAATAGTAGGAGTTTTAGGAAACAACAATACCAAAAATTAAGAAGAGAAAGGGAGAAATAACATAAGAAATGATTCAAGAAAATTTCCCCGAACTGAAGAACGCCAGTGTCAAGCACCCGCAAGCGCAGTGAGAAAAGTCCGCATCAAGTTATACCATCATGAAATTTCAAATCCCAACAGCCTTCCACAGAGAGGTCTTTTAAAAAGTATAATAAAGGCATCATCACACAGCACACTAGCTATGCTACAAACTGAAAGATGACACATTTCTTCAACAAAATGCCAATGTAAGAGCGTTTCTTTCCAACCAAGAATTCTATACCCAGCCAAATTATTTCATGGTGAAAGACAGAATAAATGTATTTTTAAACTTGCAATACCTCAAAAATTGAAATCCCAGACCTCCTGTATCCAGAAAATACCTCAGAACTTTTCCCTGTCTTCTTTTTCTCCAGAGAAAGGGGGTCCATGCCTATCTAGGAATGATGCCAACCCAGAGGTAAAGAGAGGGCGGGGAGAGGGAAGATGGCTTTCCCGACATCATCATTTGAGCCCAGGACCCAGAAGTCAGAGGACTGTGGGCACACGGTCTGCACCGCAGTCTGTGGTTCACTCTGGCAAATGCAGCCTCTACCAGTTAGAGCCCATCCGACTCTGCTTCTTTGAAGCTTTTTTCAGTTGTGCCAATCAGAATTGATCTTTCTCTTTCCTGATCACTAACTGTTTCCGTTTATAGTATTAAATCAGCAAGGCACTTTTTATTTCTAAGTCCTTGCTTCTTTGGCATGTAGGTTTTACATTTCTCTCCTACGTATGACCCCGTGTTTCCCAATGGCTTAAAACTACTCTTGAACCAAAACAGTAAGCATTCTTGTGGATTTGCCTCTCCCTCGCACCCAATCAGCCACCATGTTGATTCCATTCCTTGTTCCTCCCACTTTCTCTCATCTGCATTCCTACTGATCTCCTTGCTCTCAGTTTCCTTCCTCTGGAATCAGTCCTCTGCACTCAGCTGCCTGGGAGACCATGCTAAAATGCCAATCTGATTATGACCCTTTTGCCTGCTTGAAATACCTTCATTACCCTCTCAACACAAGCAGGATAAAATCCAACGTCCTTAACATACCACACAAGATTCAGCCCTAGACTATCTCCTTCCTCTCTCCCACCTGCATTCAACCACTTAGAGCTATTCCCAAGCCCCATGACTTTACAAAAGCTGTACCCTCAGCCTGGCATGTCCCACCCCTCCTTGCGTGGTTAATCTAACAAATCCCCACTCATTCTTCTAGAACCAGCACAAACGAGTCCTGCTCTGTGAAACTTCCCCTAGCCTTTTCCTCCCATTCATGCTGCTAATGGGACATTCTTCCACTAATACCTTTCCTGTTAGAGCTCTTGCTATATGTTTTACAACCTCTTGTTATGTGGCAGCTTCCCCCACTAAATGATAAGGATTTTTTTATATCCCAGAATCAAGGTAGACTCCGTCCTTGGTAGACAATAAATATTTGCTGAAGGATCAATGAATTCTCTTCTAGAACCCAATTCCTAGTGCTTTTGTGGAAATAGACCTCAATAGGTATTTAGCAAAATAAACTGAAGATTCTTTACATTCTGTAAGAGGCACCTGTTCAACTTGCCTGCCCCACTCCTATTCCCCATGACCCTGATGTTGGTACTATAGTATGACAGTTTTCCTTGAGGAAATAACCTCTCCAGCTCATGAAGGCTAACTGTTAAATTGTTAGCAACTTTCTAAGCTGCGTGAGATTATGCAGATCATTTGAAATCAACCGTGGTGGGAATATTTGTGCATGGAAATGTCACCTGCCCCCACCCCCAGAGCCAGGTGTTAAATATTTACTAGCTCACCCACCATCTCAGCCCATGTGGTTTGACAGCAGTTGACCCCACCCACAGCCCACTCAGGGTGGGCACTTGGCTCAAGCCTGGCCACTGAGTGTAGTCCAAGCCTCTCAGGGCCATAACGATTGGTTGGTAGGTGTGCGTGTTACTCCTGCCTAACCAAAGAGAATCTCTCCTGGGACTATTGCTGAAACTGCTGAAGAGAGGTGCTTCCCGCCCTGAAATGCCTGTCTCTAAAGATGACAAGGAACCCCGGAACTGCTGGGCTTCCAGTCAGAGAAAACCCTTGGAGAATGTAGCCAACAGAGAGAGACAGGGAGAGAGAGAGAAGCGGCCACCAAAACTAAGTCCCGATACCAGCACTTGGAGCCCTGGATCCAGCAATGACTGAGACTGGCTCTCATTCCTAGACATTCCAGTTTTCCAAGTCAATAAAGCCCCATTTTGCTTGGGTCAATTTGTCTGTTTCATTGTCACTTGCACTTGGACATATCCTGCCTTATGGCCTGTCCCTCACAGTTCATGAGTGTGTTCCTGTAATGGGAAAGGCACTTCTTCCCATGGTTACCCTTGCTGAAATCAGTGACTCTGCCCTGGGGACTGCCTCTAGACCCAGACCAGGGTCCCCAGCAGCTGCATAGACTCCATGACCTGCCCTTCCTGGCACAGCCAGACCTCTTCCTCCCATATGTTTGCAAGTTTCAACTGGAGACATTGGAGTTAAAGAACATCATTGCAAGCAGAGCACTTGAGAGAGAAGAGCCATAATCCTCACTAAGTCCCTAGCCACCCAATGGCTGCTATGCCCATGACTGTTGCCTTGATTTTACGGAAAAAAAAAAAAAAAGCCTTATTTTGGCTTAAGCTATTCAGATCTGCCTTCTATCAAACGCACGAAAAGAATCATAACTGAGACTTTCCCAAAGGGTAACACAAGGGCCAGTGGGAGTCAAGACAGTGTTAGGTAGTATAGGAATGTTTTACGTTTAACAATTATGTATTTATTTTCACGTATATTCGGGAAAAAAAAGTACTTAACACATCTAAAGGAATTTCATGGGTATGGTTACTTAGGATGAAGCTAAAATGTCTTTTTTTTTTTTTTAATCTGACAATTTAAAAAAAAAAAAGCCTTCAATAAATGTTGGCTGCAAGCAACAGAAACCAGATCTGGTTAACTTAGGAGAAATGCAATTTCTTGGCAGAAAATCAGGAAGTCTCCCCAACTGAGGGAAACACCTAGAAAAAAAGAGCTAGAAACATGAGCATGAACCAAGGGAAGTTGTATCAGAGGAACCAAAGAGACATTCTCCTTAAGACACCACCCCCCAAGTACCATGGCCACTGCTGCTCCTAGACTTGGGTGCCATTGGGTTCGCAACACCGTCCGATGTCTTTGCCACACATTCTATTTGTGCCACAAATGAAATATTTCTATGTGCTCAAGGTTAAGTACAACAGGGGATGAAGTGAGGCGAGCCACGATGCCATGCCTGTACCCGTAGGCCTCCAACATGGCCGCCCTTTGCCATCCCCTCTGGAGGTCTAAACCATGCTGCTTCCTGGTCCCACCCCAGAGGTTCAGATTGTATTGGTGTGAAGATAGCCTGGCCATTGGGGATTTTAAAGTTGTCCGGGGGATTTAACTGTGCAGCCTAGGTTGAAAACCAGTGGGCTAGATCGTTTGGCTTCCACAGTGGGCAATTTTATGCATCGAAGGGAGCTTGGCGTTTGGCGTTATCTGAACTCCCCTCCCTTCCTGCATTCCACAATTGATTTCCTTGCTCTCCTTATATGCTCTAGTGCTAATGCTGTTTTCAGCTCTTTCAATTATGCGATTCCCTTATCTTTATACTATTGAGAATACCTTACAAGATTTCTTAAACAGCAACTGAATTTATCTGCCTGTCATTTTGTTTTCCTTATCCACGATAGCAATCTCTCGCATAGCTTATGAGAACATATCAAGTGATTGGTTTTAAACAAACAAACAAAAATCCACCCAGTCAACATTTGTCCCAAGGTGTAGAGGCTTCTGGCTGCTTCTGTGGCTTACACACAATATGCATCGGATTCGAGTGTTCACTCCAGCCCACAAAGACTTCTCTCCTGAAACCATGGGCGTTGGTTCTTATCTACTGTCCCCTCCTTATCACATATAATGGTGTGCCGTTTTCTGGAATGTGAGACTGTAGCCCAAGTTTTGCTCAATAATGAAAGCCATAATTCTGAAAGCGTGCCAAAGGAATAAAGACGCATGGTAATTGTCAAAAGTTCTTCGTTTTGAACGCGAATAGGCATTTGCTCATCGTGGTTGACAGTTGATGGCTTTCAGCTGCAGAATGTCTGTAAAAATAACAAGAATCTTAACAACTTAACTTCTGTCTTGCTTTCGGATGAGATTGTCAACAAAAGGAGGTCTGGATCTATGGAATGCACGAGGAGATCAAAGTCAAAGTCACGTTGAACCACAGCTCTGACTCCCGAGGATTACCCATTTGGCTACCTGGGTACCAGCCTACCACCCCCTGCCCCAGAGTCAGAATCCTCATGATGAGGCAGCTGGTCTGCCTTTTCTGACTCCAGTAACCCAGAGTTTCCCCACCTTCGCTCTACCGACATTTGAGCCTAGATAATTCTTTGTTGCTGTGGGCGGCTGTCCCGGGCGTTGGAGGATGTTTAGCACCAAACCTGATCTCTCTCCTCAAGATGCCAGTAGCCACACACCTCTCTCCAAGCTGTGACAACCAAAATTGTCTCCAGCCACTGCCAAATGTTCCCACAGGGCAAACTCAGTCTCGGTTGAAACCCAATATTTCAGCCCTTGCTCCGTATTAGAATCACCTGGAGAGCTCCAATGCCTTGACCTCTCTCCCCCATCCCCATGACTCAGAACCTCTGGCATGGAGCCCAGGCACCAGCACTGGAAAAGCTGCTCAGAGATTCCAAAGTGCAGCCTAGGTTGAGAATCTCCATCCGAACACAACAAGCAGCTGTGGCGTTTCTTTTTTATTTTGTTTTGGGTTTTTTTGAGAGAGAGAGAGAGAGAGAGAGAGAGAGAGAGAGAGAGACAGAGCACGAGCAGGGGAGGGGCAGAGAGAGGAGGGGCAGAGGGAGAGGGAGACCCAGAATCCGATGCAGGCTCCAGGTTCCAAGCTGTCAGCACAGAGCCTGACGCAGGGCTCGAACTCACGGACTGCGACACCATGACCTGAGCCGAAGTCGGACGCTTAACCGACTGAGCCACCCAGGCCCCCTGCAGCTATGGCGCTTCTTAAAGTCCTTCTCAAATACTTTCATAATCCGGCCCTCCACTTAGCAACACATGAGCAACTACTATATAGAAACAATATTAGCTATCATGTCAAGTACCGTCCCATGGAATTTGCAATTTAATGAGGTCATGAGAGTGCAAGGGAAATAAATTGTTTTTCATATGTGAGTACATATGGGAAAATACCTAGAAAGGAGACTCAAAAGGACTAAGAGAAAATGAGTACTGATCTGCCAAAGGAGAGCGAGGGAAGTTAATGGACAGATAAGAACGCAAGGAGCTCATCAGGGGTGAACGTGCCCGACACTCGGAGACGACAGAAGGGGCCTGGGGCACGCTGATTCTTTGAAGCTCTTGGTAGATTTTTAAATGTAAGAGGTTACAAAAATTATCGTGTATGTTTAGCATTTGCCTTTCCTTAAATAACAACTTTATTATAATTCACACACCATAAAATTCACCATTTCAAAGTATACAATCCAGTGATTTTGAGTACATTCGCAGAGTTGTGCAATCATCACCGCTGTCAAACTTCAGAATATCTTCATCACCCCTAAAAACAGACCCCCACCCATTAGCAGTCACACCCCTCCCCATTCTTGCAAGCCCCAGCCCCTGGCGACCAATGATCTACGTTTCGTCTCTACAGGTTTGCCCGTTCCAGCCATTTAACATCAACAGAATCCTGTGATACGTAGCCCTTTGCGTCTCGCCATCTAGACAGCATGTAAAAACAAAAGAAAGCAAAATAATCAGAGAAACAAAGCCGTCCTCCCAAGAGGCAATGAGATTTAGTGCCTAAGCAATAGATTCTGGCATCAGACAAAACCCCAACCAAATCAATTCCCCTACCCTCTAGCTGTGTGATCTGGAGCAGACACCCAAAACATCCCCAGCAACCTACTCAGCGCCCAACCCTTATACAAGGACTCGAAAGGCGAAATGGGCATTGTCCTGGGCCCTACAGTTTTGCTAAAAAGAGAAAATGGAAAGTCTCGGACAGTCCCTAGGGAAGGTGTTTCCTTCTGTGACTACGAAGACGAGCGTGAGGAAAAACTCTGCTGCCTGTCCTCTACCCCCTTCTTCCCTTGAAGAATGTGCGAAGGCAGAAACCCTGGACACACGGCTGCCATGCTGTGACCATGAGGGAAAGGCCAACAGGCTCACAGAGATGCCAGCCCAAATTCTGATATCGTTGATCTACTGAACCGGCACCAGCAACTGCCTTCTCACAAACTGGTATGCACGAAAAACAAGCCTTTGTATGTCTAAGCTACCACTACTTGGGGTTTGGTTACATACAGCCACAAGTATGCCTGAGACAGGAAGTTATTTCATTTCTGTGCACTAGTTCACGGGTTGGTGGGTAGAGCTCCCTCATCTATGAACCAAGAATCCTTACGGTGGTTGAACATCGAGAGCAGTTTCCTTTTGGGCGTGTCTCTTTCCTTTGGGTGCAAACCCGTGGAGCTAGCGTCTGGTTCTCTTTTAGCGAAGGTAGGGGTGCATTAGCCCTCCTGTACTCATCAGAAACTCCTCCCTGGAATTTGGTTGTCGAAACAGGAAGTTACTGGAGTTCACTTCTTCCAGGGGAAGAGGGCTGACTCGTTAGACTCTTCCCCACACAGGGCTGTTCCCATAGTCACCCGTGCACACGTTCATTCATTCATTCCAAAAAATATTTAGGGAGGCACTAATATGTGAAAGAGTGGGGACATGGAATTAAAGAAAAGAGGCAGGGGCACCCGGGTGGCTCAGTCGGTTAAGCATCCAACTTGGGCTCAGGTCACGATCTCGCGGTCCGTGAGGTCGAGCCCCACGTCAGGCTCTGTGCTGACAGCTCGGAGCCCGGAACGTGCTTCGGAGCCTCTATCTCCCTCTATCTCTGCCCCTCCTCTGCTCGCTCTCTCTCTCTCTCTCTCTCTCTCTCTCTCTCTCTCAAAAAATCAACCTTAAAAAAATTAGTCAATCAAAGAATGAAAGACAAGAGGCAAATTCAAGTAACTTACATCCTAGAAGAGGGACTTAAGACGCAAACGGGTCAATGTCTTATATAGTATCAGGTGGTGATGGGGCTGCAAAGAAAAATAAAGCGGGATGAAAGGGACAGATCGTTACAAGAATGGGGGAAGGGTGGCTCCTATTTTAGAGGATGACCAGAGAAGGCTTCACTAACAAAACTGTGTTTGAGCAGAGAGGGTCTGGCAAGCGTGTGCCAGGCAGAAGTCAGAGCACATGCCAGGACCCTGAAGCAGGGGCACGCTTGGCATATTAAAGCGACAGTGAGGAGAAAGTCAGTGTGGCTGGAACAGAAGGATGGAAGGGAAAGATGGTGGATGAGAAGTCTGGAGAGGTGGCAGGAGCCGGACAAGTCAGATGAAGCCATGTACTAAAACAGGAGTAACTTTCAGGAGTGATGTGATCTGGCTTAGGTTTCAACAGAATCCCTCTAGACCACGAGGAGGAGGAAGGCAACCAAACCGGCGAGGAGGTGATGGCAATGTTTTAGGTGAGAAACGAGATACCTAGACCCAGGGTGTGAGTGAGGGGCTTGTGAGGAGTAGCCAGATTCCAAATATATTAACAAGGTAGAGTTAACCAGATTTACCAAAGGACAAGATGTGGAGTGTGGGGGAAATAGGACAGTCCAGGATAATTCCACCATATTGGGTCTGAGGAACTGGGCAAATGCAGGTCCTGTCGGAGGTGGAGAACCTAAAGGAGGCCATTAAGATGGCGGCCGTCGCGGTGGGGCCTGCTTTGTAGCACTCTGAGGCTGCCTCCTGCAAAGTCTGGTCCCTCAACCTTCCCACTGATTCAGACTTCCCAACAGTCTTCCAGTGACTCCCTTCGGCTTAAATTAACCACAGTTCATTTCTATCACTAGAAACCAAAGCCTCTTAAGCGGTAAAACAAGAGAAGTCAGCCCTCACGTGTCCCCACAGGACACTCAGTGTCATTCTTACCATGGGAAAATGTGTCCTGAGCAACAACCGACAAATTCACAAACGAACTTTCGGACGCCACCCCATTTCTCTGCTGCAGGCTGATTCTTCTTCTCATGGCATCTCTCCTCAGAGAGACAGTTTCTGCCAGTACAAGGTGGGGAAGTGTCAAATACTATTAAAACTTGATTGCTAATTCAAATGCTATTGTGCTTGATATGCTCGTCATGGAAAAGTGCACAATGTCGCTTAATAAAATTGATAGAACTCCCTTTGAAGATATTTTTGTCACCGAGGCACTCAATAAAACTTTTTTCCATCAGGCTGTTCTGCCTCTTCGATATTTTGTTAGTGACACATTTTCGTGAACTAGTCCAGGGCCTAGTTAGGCCTGTTTTGCAAAGAATGTTGGAGGGGGAAGAAGGAGTGTTCAGATTTTTCTTTTTATTTCTTGTAATTAGGAAGACCTCTACCAACTGCCTAATGATGCAGTTCATCTGGGTCACTGGGAAACCAAATCAAAGCTGTTTTTCTTCAGTCATGGGGGATCAAATAAATAACCCACGGAGGTTGCTGTAACTAACTCCAAAATAGCTAATTATAAATACCAAGTCCAAAAATTAATCTGCTCGAGGAAATGTTCCTTTTCTTCTTGCCCGGATTCAACCAGAGTTTTTAGCCTGCGTCCCAAGAGAATCGCAGATTCAGATTCAATACCAAGATGGTGGAGCTTGGCTCCCACCTTTGGACATGACCAGCGTGGACAGAAATAGGTAAGTGATTTCTTAGTGGCAATACTGACCAGCCTTGGAGGCATATTGACCTGAGTGCAAAACTGGGTGCGTTGGGGAAATTACATCATCCTGGAGCTCAGATCCCACATCGTTTCATTGGGGACAGTATACTATTACTACCATGAGAGGTAGTACCCTTTTGACCGTCAGTCCCAGAAAATCTAATTCAAACAGCCTTAAGAAAGAAAAAGAGATTAACTGACTCAGATATTTGAAAATGTTGAAGACTGAGCTGGCTTCTAACCCAGCCTGATTTGGGGGCTCAACAATCTCTTCAGGACCTGGGAGCTCTGTTTCTTGGCTCCGACCTTGCCTATGTTGGCTGCTCTCTCAGCATGACTGAGTCCTTATGATGGCAGGAGGGCGGCCAACTGTTCTTGCCTATTTTTCTAATGAAAGATACAACACCCCTCCCCAGCCATGTGAACAACGGCGAAAATTGTGCCATGTGCCCCTCCCTAAACCCATCCCTAAATCGGCGACGGGTGTTCACATGCCTATGATGGATCCGTGCGAGGTGTCACATTACTCAGATCACACAGATTTGGGGTTCTGCTCGTGAGGAAGAAAAGGGAGCAGGCATTGGATGAACCACTAGCCCTGTCTTCCATGTGCTCGTGACAAGGTAGGAAGGACCTCGACAGCTGGCACTGAGGTAGAAGGAGCAGGTCTGGATGCTGAAATTCTGAAAACGAAAGATACGGCCCTCTTTGTCCTTATGTCCTGAAGCTCGCTGATGGTTCAGGTATGGGTTTAAATCGGTTTGGTTTTAGTCCTAAACGCAAAGTGATTCAACAGGGGAAAAATAGAAAGGTAAGTGAAAGAGACCAGTAATCTTCTTAAGGCAACACTTGCCTTCTTTTCTTTTCTTTTTTTTCTAGTTTTTATTTTAATGGAGCTGAAGTGCCTCTGAAATAGCCCTTACTCCAGCAAAATCCAGGATTCAGGTTCACCAGATTTCAGATTTACTGCCTTCAGGTCCCCCCCAAAGGATAATTATTTGTAAACAGCTTTATTTTTCAGTCCTGATACCTACCTGCAACTCATGCGTCTGCCAGTAAATTAACGTGCCGAGAATGACTTCTCACTCAAGGTACAATGAAAACATGAGAAATGGGTTTTAATAAACCGGGTTGGGAAAGGGGATCTAAGGGAGAGCAGAGAGGCACTCGGTTCACATCGGAACGTCGAAAGGACACAGGGAACGCGTGAGGAATCTCAGTAATTACTCCATCACAGAAACCGTGTCTATTGATCGTCAGTGTTTAAGCGAAAGAGGAAAGACACTTGCTGCGTGATTAAATGTCATTTACATAAAGTATGAATTACACACACTAGGAACAGAAACCTCATTTCCTCATAGAAACATATTTCCGGTTTGTGTCTCACGGAAAACACTTCTTGTTCGTTTTTGAAAGTCACACAATAAAGAAAAACCGAACATCTCTCTCATAGTCTCGACCTACAGGGAAAAACTACTTCTCACGCCTCTATCTCGAGCTTGTTTTTACATCTATTTCCGCAAGCCGACACACATTTTTAAGACAAAAAGGGAATCGCGTGATAGTGTTAGGGGCAGGGAACACTTAGGGTCCCCTTGCCGTGTTTCCCTGTGGAGGAACCACTATCACAGTAACACTCGGGCTCCCACTCCCCACAGGGGAGGGAGTTCACTGATGCACGGGCGGAAGCTATGGGTCCACGTTGCTCAGATGAGTGAGGAACGTGCCAACAGGCTGCTTGCAATTTGCCCCCTTTCTTCTCTGCCCCAGAACCACGCAGTGTCCGACGCAGCGGTCTCTGAGAAGCGTAACTTTTCCCTGGGGGGGCGCTGGGTCCAGGGAGATGCGCTTCTAAGCTCCATCTTCCAAGGTTTCATCAGCAACAAAGCTGATGTTTTCGTCTCCATCTGTCTGACTTTCTGCCTATCCGATTATCTCCCCAGGTAAATTCCTAGATGTGAAACTGTTAGAGCACGGCACATGGATCCATAAAATTACTATATAGATATACTACATATATGATTACTAGATTTAT
This sequence comes from Herpailurus yagouaroundi, assembly GCF_014898765.1. Classification (NCBI taxonomy): domain Eukaryota; kingdom Metazoa; phylum Chordata; class Mammalia; order Carnivora; family Felidae; genus Herpailurus; species Herpailurus yagouaroundi. The sequence goes on along the minus strand of NW_024412463.1, from coordinate 3,041,912 downwards.
AGTAATTTATATATATTTATTTATTTATATAATTTATACATAATTGTATATATAATTTTTATATATTATATATTTATTTATATAATTTATATATAGTAATTTTTATATATTATATATTTATATCATTTATATATAGTAATTTTTATATATTATATATTTATATAATTTATATATAGTAATTTTTATATATTATATATTTATACATATAGTTTGTATAGTAATTTATATATAACATATATTTCTTTATATAATTTATATACAATTTATATATAGTAATTTATATATTATTTATATAATTTATATTTTATATATAGTAATTTATATATATTATATTTATTTACATAATTTATATATAATATACATTTATATATAATTTTTATATATAGTGATTTTTATACACACACACGCACTTAATGCCAGATTTTATTCTAGAAAGTCTATGTCACGGAACCACAAACGTCCATGCCCTCACATCTTTATCAGCACGGAGCATTTCCTTTTCACCCTCTTCCATCACGCTGATTTTATTTGCAATTTTGTTATTACTGAAGCTACATCATTCTTCAGATGCTTAATATATTCTTTTACGAATTGTCTGAGAAATGAGACTGTATTATCACAGCCAGTGCTCTGATTGACGCGTGTCCCATGTCAGATGACATCATAAACACCCCACCCCGCCTCTCCTCCCACTTTTCCTCAAATGTACTCATCCTACAATCAGGACTTGGCCTTGCGACAGAAACTATCTCGCGCTATTCTGGGTAGAAAAAAGAATTTGATAAAGGAGACTTTGTGGTCAGAGAATCTTCACAAGGGACAGAGAACCAGACTCAGAGGCAGCTTGGCCAGAAAGAATGCCCATGGGAGCGCTGCAGAATGGTCCTGAGGGACCAACCGGGTCCCCCTCCTGACCCTGAAGCTTATACCACCTGCGTCGCTGTGTGCTCTCTGGACACTGTCCTTAAGCCCCTGCAGCTGGATGGAGGTCCCACTTTACTCACCAGAGTGGATTCCATGTGGGTTCCAAAGGTACCTTCGGATCTTCAGAAATGTTCACCTGTTCCATCCGAATCAGGCAACTGAGTCCCTCCTCATTCCCCAGTACACCTGTTATCCCATTTTCACATACCCTGATGCCTCTTTCTGGAACGCTCTCTCTCTTCTGCCTGTCAAAACCCTGCTGGTCCGGGCCATACCCCATTAAAAATTATGCTTAAGACACATCACAGAATTGGCAGTTTCGAACTGTCTTTGATAAGAAAAACCTCAACTTGCCTTCTGCTTCTTTCTTGCTAGATTTAGAAGGAGACACTTGGCCCATTCTTCTAAGAAGAATGACTTTCTCCAGGATGGAAGACAAACATCTTAAAACAGACATGATCTCTTTCTGGGGCTTAAAAAAAAAAAAAAAAAAAGTTTGCTTAGTGAACGAATAGAAACATCTTCCTTAACCTGAAACTCCTCCAACCATCCCCTTACTACTTTTCCTGTGCTGCAGTGATAGAGCCCCATGGAGAAAAATCGCCTAATGGTGTTGATTGATGTCTTGACAAGTATAGAAGGATGTGAACATGTTTTGATCGGTACCTTCAGCTTGTTTGACTTTGCCTTTGCTACGCTGGATGGTGCCTCCCGGAAATGGTGACCAGCCAGTCGTGTGTCCCAAGAAGGGAGCTTGGGGAAGGAGGGTGTAATTTTATAGTGTTAGCAACTAGAGCTCCTTTTAACAGGCAGTCGGGCCCCTCCCAGATAGCTCTCAAGGGTGGCAGGGAGGGGCTTTTACACCCGCTCTTATCAGTTGAGCCAAGCATACTAAAAACTCCCCAAGAGGGACCAAGTGGACCCTCCGTTACAAAATATGCATTGGAAAAAAAAATACCCAAAAGAAATATGTCACACTTATAGCACTGGTTGCCTTTGGGAGGTCAAATTAATGGGATTTTTTTTAAGTGGTCTGTGTTTTTAAGTTTTTCTCCTATATGTATGCATTTCTTTTTTTTTTTTTTTTTTAAGGTTTTGTGTTTAAGCAATGTCTACACCAAACTTGGGGCTTGAACTCACAACCTTGAGGTCAAGAGTCACGTGCTCTACTGACTGAGCCAGTCTGTATGCATTTCATTTTTAAATAATAGTTCACCCTCTTCTGTCCACCCCACCTACCCTTCGCTCCCTTCATCATCACTGGTGGAAGGTCTCCCATCTCTCAAGACCCATCAGGGACGCCACATCCTTCAGGAGCCTTTGCTTCTCTTCCAAGCCGGATGCTCGCGCGCGCTCTCTCTCTCTCTCTCTCTCTCTGTCTTCCCCTCCCCCCACAACACAAAATGGCTGGCTCCACTGTCCCTCACTTGTCTCACGTGGGATTAGATTTCATTAGTGTCTTGCTTTTCCTGCCCTGCTATTGCCATCCGTCCTTGTGGGCACAGACTCTATTTAACTTACTTTATTTCAAGCCATGACTGGTACAGTCGCTTACACAGATTAGGTACTCAACCCATGTTCACAGAGTTGAACCCTCCCTTTTTCTTTAATCAAGGGAAGTTTACCTTATCAGAAGAATGGTCTCAAATGCCACTTATCTCTAAGAAATTAAATCGGTGTGGAGTTGGCACATCCTCGAGGAACTGGAGGCCGACATTTTTCATGAAATCCACACCTGGAGGCCACATTCTCACGAGCTTCAGGGGATCCTCGCAGAAACATCTGTGACCCTTTTCCAGATCAGAGTTTTATTAGGCGATTCCTGGGGGTGAGAAGTGGGAGAATACCATTCTGACAGTAGAAATGCTGACAACAAAAAAATGCAAACTTCCCGCGTGAGCCGCAGACTCCCTAGAGACCCATTCTACAGGCCCACGCACACGGGCACCAAGGGTATGTAAGCAGAGATGTCTTCTGCAAGGTTGTCTGAAATGCTTTAAAAATTGCGTACAACCTCATTCTCTGGGTAAATAAGTGAAAAGACATCCATATAGACCATGGAATATTATCCAGTGGTTGCAAAGAATGAGCTAGACAGATCTAAAGGTGTTGAGAGAGAAAGATCGCCAAACGAACTGCAAACTAGAAAAGGCAATGTATCAGCACATAGGGTATGATTCCATTAGATGAAAGTAATAAAAACCAACAGTTTCTTTTTATTTTCTTATTTGTTTATTTTTTATTTGAGAAAGAGAGCATGAGCGAGGGAAGGGCAGAGGGAGAGAGAGAATCTTAAGCAGGCGCCACGTTCAGTGCAGAGCCCGACTCGGGGCTCGATCCCATGACCCTGGGGTCATGACTTCAGCAGAAACCAAGAGTCAGACGCTCGATGGACTGAGCCATCCAGATACCCCACTAGCAGTTTCTTTTTAAACTTCACACATACACAGGAAGTGTCTGAAGGATACACGTTTACATGTGAACAGGGATTACCTCTGGAGAAGGAAGAGGAATTTCTGGAAGGGATAAAGAGGGACTATAATGTTTACTACTATGCTGTAAGTAAAATGAAATGTTTATTGTTTGAATTTTTATCAAAGTGTATGTTCCTAAGCTATACGTGAAATTATAAGCTTTTTTAAAAAGCATCAGGGTCACATTAGAATTCACAAACGTGTTTAGATGAAGTCTTTTGTGGAACACCATGGAAATCAATTTATGAAACTTTAAATAACGAAATTTTGCATGTCTGCTGTATGTCGATATCTTATTAAACTGTAGCCTTAAACTGCAGCAGTTTAAGGAAGACGTAATGCAGTGAAATAAATCGAGAAACTCCTATTGATTGACTTATTTTTTCTTTTCTGAAAACAGAGGGGCAAGTCGTCATTTATTTTTAAGGGTGGCATACAGTCATTTCCAGAACACCAGCCTTTCATACAGTATGGTATGAGAAGCTCAAACCTAACAAGAAAGGTAAAGAATCTGGAAGAATGGAATCAGAGAAAAGTAGGCCGTGATTTTCATGGATCTAAGACAATACAATCTTAACGGACTGAAATCCTAAAAACGCAAATTAAAAGAATGTCCTGGAAATTGTTTCAGATAACAAAAACCACTCTGGAAAACCCAGCAGAATCCCCCACCTAGGCCACACTGCCTCCCTTTGTCTTTTCACGAAAGATCTAAGCAGAAGGTATTAATATTAACAATAAATTTCCTTTGTGCAGTAACATATATAGAGAAACAATAGTCAAAAGACCTATGGGATTACAATAATTTAAACTTATGTCTTTTGCTTCTATTGTACCATAATACCGTGGGGATTTTATATATATTGAAAGACTCAGAATCATGTTATACCTCTCAAAGTGGAATTTCACACATATAAGCTGAAAATAAAACAATGTCTGGGAGAAAATTTCATAACATGCTCAACAAGAATTGTATCAGAATTCATAGCCCTATAGTCATTTTTTTATTATTTTTGCAAAAAAGGAAGACAGTGTTAAATAGACAACTAAAGAGCGCCCTCTAGTGGGAGACAGTGTTTATACAAAATACTCAGTTTGACCTATTTCCAGAACATGCTGCATCTCAGAGTTGCTATGCATAAAATAGACCCTGCTTAGATGATATTGCTTCGAGTCACAGCATTCTTGGTTAAAGCCACTGCATTCTTTTATATTTCTTCTTTTCAACTATTAAGTTAAACGCAGTCGGTTAGTCTTGAAAATCGCTTTTCCTTCCCACAGCACATCAAGGCTTGAGACCACCATCACTTTTTCTTATCAAAACGCCCTTCTTTGTCTCGGAATCTTTGAATGCAAACACGACTTCAAATGAGGACGAGATGGGGACACCTCTGTCCCTTTTAAAAACTTCTTTGGCCTCAGCACCAAATCTGCTAACGCCTCCCTGTGGTCTGACGCAGACAGGGATAAACGCCGAGTTAAAATCCCTCTCAAGGCAGAACAGAAAGGAGCTGAGGAAACCTGCCACAGCCCGTTTCAGAAAAGTGGCCCGGACAGGCGACCTTTCTACAACCATTGATCATATTTCCTCCTGATTTGGCACACACCAGTCCAGGGAAAAGGGAAAGACTCTAACACCCCAACACACCGAGCAGTTTAAGAATCCAGAAAGGTCGACAAGAGGAATTTCATGAAAACAACAAGGTTCTCAAAGAAACACAGAAACAATGAACTTTGGAAGCGGAAGAGAGTTTAGGGGTCATCTTACGCAACGTCTCCCCTTCACTCTCACCACATTAACATCCCATCTGTCTTTTACTTAATGTTTGTCTTTGACGAGCTTGACTGTTGTTGAAAGGAAGCTCAAGATCACATGTAATGACACAAATAAATACAATTCAAAGAAAACAGTGTGATTACATTCTAGAAACGGGGGTTTGTGCTGAGGCTGAAGCCTGCTTAGTGTTGTCTGAAAAGGAAAGGTTGCAGGTGTTCAGGAGAAAGTAGCACCCAATGGAGCCATTCTTGTCCGTGTTTCCAGAAGGACGGGACAAGAGTCAGGAATCTGACTGTGATTCAGCGTCATTTGAAACTAGCATGGCACCAGAGTCACCTCCCATAGTGCTAAGTGGTCCAAAGTCACAGTTTAGGAAGCCTTCACTGACCCCCAGCTTCTCACATGATTGGAGAAAACAAAACTCAAGAAGGGTCAGCGTGTTGCCCGGGGCTATTGTAAACCTGGTTGGTGCCCGCCCTGGGCCCTCAGGTGTTTCCATCGCAGTGCCCTCCACTAGGGGTGCCAGGGTGGCTCAGTCAGTGGAGTGTCCGCCTTCGGCTCAGACCATGATCTAGAGAGATCTAGATCTAGAGAGATCTAGAGAGATCATGAGTTCAAGCCCTGCATCAGGCTCACTGCTCTCAGCACAGAGCCCGCTGTGGATCCTCTGTCCCCTCTCTCTCTCTCTCTCTCTCTGCCCCTCTCCTGCTCACACTTTCTCTCTTAAAAATAAAAATTAAGAGGCATCTGGGTGACTCAGTCAGTTAAGCATCTGACTCTTGATTTCAGCTCAAGTCATGATCTCATGGTTCCTGGGTTCCTGGGTCTTTGTTGACAGCTCCAGATTCATTCTCTCTCTCTCTCTCTCTCTCTCTCTCTCTCTCTCTCTCTCTGTCTCTCTCCCTCCCTCCCTTCACCTCTCTCTCTCTGCCCCTCTCTCTCTTGCACTCTCTGTCTCTCTCAAAAATAAACTTTAAAAAATAAATAAGTAAAAAATTGAAAAATAAAAAAATAAAAATACACTAAAAGATGGTGGCTTGAAGTCATCAGTATGCCAGCTGGATGGTGACCAATCATTTTGGTTTGCCAAGAACTGAGGGGGTTCCCAGGAGTTGGGACTTGCGGTGAAAAGCCTTGAGCCAAGTGGGACCAGTTGGCCCCCCGAGCCGGCTACCATCTTTCCTCTGTGGAGGGGGCCACAGAGTTCTGAGTACAGAGCCCCTGACCACCCACGTGCCACAAACAGGGGCAATCTATAAAACATCACTTCAATACTGAAGCAGCTGGGGTGTCCCCAAACTCTGCTACATACTCAAGGGACATAAAGGCTGATTCCACACTCCACTAGGGATACATTTACTTTACTGTGTATTCAGGGAACTTTAACACAGCAAATCTGTACTTTTATAGACATTCAAATCAAAGGGGATGCTAGGGCCTTTGGGTATTTTTACTAAAATACTTTACTAAAACACTTTACTTAAATGAGTTCATTTAGCAAAAATAATTAAAAAATAGTTCACAGGTTGCATATCCATGGCAAAGTCTTGTAGAAGTTTGGAGAAACCGAGCTATACAGACCATACTAGAAATCATATGTTTTTCTCATTTTTAGGTAAACTCCATGATTTAATTGGCTAGAGATCTAACCAACTGTCCTGCTCATTCCGCTGAACTTATTAAAGGTAAGAATTCCTATTAGTCGGGACAGCAGATAAATGGATCCAACAGTCTCTGTTAGGCGGCAGGGACTGGAAACACATTGTGGCTACTGTATTTAGAAGGCTCTTACTACATGGGGACAGAAATATTAACTTGCTGTGTGCTGCGGGGTGTGGGCCACTGAACAGGCAGAGAATTGCGCTTCATCCAACAGGTGAGGAAAGCAAACACGACCCCTGCCCTTGGGGGGGGGGGTGGCTTACAGTCAAGAGGGCAAGATAGACACTAATTGAATAATTAAACAAACAAATACGCAATTATCGTAAACAAGGTAAAAAATATATTTAGCACGTTATGTTCGAATGTGCAGGGGAAATGTACCCTTATTTTCTGCAATGGATTTGGGTCCTACTCTCCAACCCCTGAGTCAATCCGGCAGGCAGATGAGGAAGGCTTGCAGAAATAAAACTTAAAACTAGCTGGGGCGCCTGGGTGGCGCAGTCGGTTAAGCGTCCGACTTCAGCCGGGTCACGATCTCGCGGTCCGTGAGTTCGAGCCCCGCGTCGGGCTCTGGGCTGATGGCTCGGAGCCTGGAGCCTGTTTCCGATTCTGTGTCTCCCTCTCTCTCTGACCCTCCCCCGTTCATGCTCTGTCTCTCTCTGTCCCAAAAATAAATAAACGTTGAAAAAAAAATTAAAAAAAAAAACTTAAAACTAGCTAACTATGGCATTTCAGTCCTTTCTGACTTAAATCCAGCCACTCTTGGTTTAAAACAGTAGGTTTCCCTCTCTTCTGGCTAAATGTTGGGTTCTCCTGGGTGTTTCCCTGACCTGCTCTCGAAGATCAACTTCCTCTCTGCAAAGAGGTTTGGCTCTTTAAAAAAATTATTACCAAAACCGAGAGCATACTGTATACACTGTAGGTTAGCCAACTTGACAACAAATTATATTTAAAAAAATAAAAATAAAGGAATAAACATCAAACCCCTCAAAAAAATAAATAACAATAAAAAATAAAAAACTTAACAACCCAGGAAGGAATTCTGATTTAGTCCATCCGGGCTCCCCTCACAAATTACCATAGGCTGGGGGGCTTAAACCAGAAACATTTATCTCTCACCATTTTGGAGGACGTGAAATCCAAGGTCAAGATGCCGGGAGATCCGGTGTCTGGTAAGAACCCGCTTCCTGGCTTGCTACCTTCTCTGCGTGTCCTCACATGGCTAAGAGAGAGAAGAGAAGCAAGGTCTCTCCTGTCTTTTCTTAGAAGGGTGCTAATCCCATCCTGAGAGCTCCCAAAGCCACCATCATGACCTAATGACCTCCCAAAGCCACCATCTCCAAATAGCATCACATTGAGGATGAGGGTTTCAATACGTCAACTGTAGAAGGATACAAACCTTCAGTCCATAGCAGACCCTAATGATCATTTCCCATGGCCCTCCGTTTCTTGCTTCTGGGGACTGCCTTCCATCCTTCTCTGTTCACCATTTCTGTCCAGGCTCATGGTCCATGTCTGAATGTACGCCCTTCCACCAGAAGCTCAAAAATAAAGTCACAGCCAAACGTTTCAGGATCACTGATTGAAACTCTAGCACTGCCTTTTTTTTCCTCTAGAACTTAGTTTTCCAACACAATAGCCATGAGCCACATGTGACTATATCGATTTCATTGTACTTAACTGAATTCAAGTAAAATTACAAATTCACTTTCTGGGTCACACTAATTCACATTTCAAGCACCCCACAGCCCGCGTAGCTAGTGGGTACCATCTTGGACAGTGCAGACATAGGCCATGTACATCATCACAGATGGTTCCCCTGGACAGCCCAAGTCTGGAGCCCGCAGTAGGGAAAAAGTAAACAGACTCATCCATTAAGGTATCACAATCTCTTCTAGCTTGAAGATCATCTCCTCCCATTTGAAACAACCTTTTGAGTAGACTTCATTTTTCAAGACTTCTCCTTACTCCTCTTCCAGCAGATGGTATCTGGATCAAAGTCTCCCAGAGACTCACAAAAGTATTGAAGGGGAAGCTGGACACCCACAAACCCAGGCACTAGAGAAAATTGTCGCTCAGAAGTTTAAGCCGCTGGTCTAAAGTCACAGAGCCAGAAAGGGGAGGATTCGGGATTCAAATTCCGAGACCTCAGCTCCGTCCACCCCATCCCGTTGCCTCATATTCTTTACATGCAATAAATCTGATCGCTCAAGGTCCTGACTCAACAAAGTCTTGCAAAAAATCTTCAGGGGGAACAGCTGTGCCAAATCGCCCTTGGTCTCCCCCCCCTCCCCAGTAAGGAGGGGACGTGAGTACCCCCTGTGGCTCCAAAGGGGTCAGGGGAAGCAGGCACCCAGTATAGGAAAGGCCCAGCCACCTGATCATACATCCTGGTTAAACCCAGCGTGGGCTGTTGTTCTGAGGGTTCTTCTCCGTCTTACCAGCCATTCCATTACTAAGGAACTTTATTTCTATTAGACTTGCCCATACAGTTATCTAGAGAGCTTGAATTTCAATGTTGTGGCTACTCATTTCGAATTACGCTTACTGAGCACGTACTGCATGCCAAGCCCTACACTACATGCTTTCCGAGATCATCACCTTACATGGTCCTCACAACAGTCCTTTGGAGTAGGCATTACTGTCCCCGTTCATAGGTATTATTACCCCAATTCATAGATACTACTATCTCCCCATTCATGAAGCTCAACGTTCAGGCCATTGGCCGAGATGCAAACATGAGGCCGTTTGCTACTGAAGTCAAGCTTTTTGCCACTAAAGGAAATCGAAATTACCTTTGAAGATGTGCCTCCAAAGCAGAGGTAAAAGCTGTGAGAACAGATCACGGCTCTGTCATTTATTCGCTGTGAGATTTGGGCCATGAAGTCATTCAACCTCTCTGAACCCACGGTTCCCAATATATAAAAAGGGGTTGGGGATCCCCGCTCACCACTCCAACCTGGGCGACGAGAGACGCATGCCGTAGCATCTTATGATTCTCTGGTGGCAAAAGCAGAAAGTGTTCGGCCACTCTCGTTTGGCTAGCAAAGGCAGAAAGGAAATTCACCAGAAGGATATTCAGAAGCCTCCAGAATTTATGGGAAGGCTGCAAAATCAGACGTGAACAAAAATCAGGAACGGGGCAGGACCTAACGCAGCACACCTCTGAGGGACCGCTGTCCTTGGACCATCTCTGAGTCACGGCCACCGTGCAAAGTCCTGGGAGAGAGAGTCTGATTGGCGGGCCTTAGGTCACGTGCCCAGCGTTGGCTGCGCGGGAATAAGTAGTTCCGGGAAGGGACCTCCGTGGCCTCCGTAGTGGGAAGTGAGACTACTCTGACCGTGCTCAGGGAGGAAAGATCATCTAAAAAAAGAAAGCAGGATACAGTGAGAGCAGGGGGAAGGGGACAGCTGAGGGGTGAAAAAGGGAGACAAATGTGGGCTATGACATAAAAGGTCACGGGAATGTAAAATAGTGGTAATGTTCCCATTTTTCTCCCTTTTTAGCAAGAAGCCCTGCTCTACACATTTCACGTGAGCGTTTGCTTCCCTGAAGGCCTTTTTCGCACTGCGTTTCCAGCATTATCCATATATACATAAATATATGCTATATATATATGCTATATATATATATGCTATATATACATATATTTATGCTATATATATATGCTATATATATATATGCTATATATATATGCTATACACACACACACACACACACACACACACACACACTTCATTGCACACCTAGGCTTTAAGTTTATCCTAAATCCAAATTCTTCTTCCCCAAAGTATCAAGCAAAAAGGTAAATAAATAAGTGTATGCGGAGCGTGAGGAAATCCGTGGGCTTCGTGACTCAGATGAAATTACTGATGATAAAAACATGATCAGGCAACCATGGTTTTTTAAGGCAAAATTCGTTGATGGTGTGGCTAGGGTAAATGTGAGGCATGGCCATTCCGTTGGGAAAGAATCGTTCCTGTTCAGGTTCAAAATAGAATAAATCACAGTCTGAAGTTCCAAGAACATAAATTTTGCCATCATCATTCACAAAATATTACTGTTGAAGCCTAGGCCGTTATGAAAAAAGTAATAGGTAGTTCCTCAAGAGGAAAGACTTCAAACATCAATGTAAATAATAATGTCTTAAGGTTTAAAAAAAAAAATGTAACCAAGAACACAAGAGTTACATACATTATACTTGACTTTCTTTCTTTCTTTCTTTCTTTCTTTCTTTCTTTCTTTCTTTTTTTTTAATGCCATTCCAGGAAAAATGTCTTCTCTTGGGCACAGATCTAAAGGGTAAGAAATATCAGCAGATTTCATTTGTTTGTGCTGCTTTGGTTTTCCTACCGTAAAACAAGAAAACAGTATAGGACTAATTAAAATCGCTTCATGCCTCATTCTAATTATATGTGGAAAATGTGCCCCAAAGAAAAGTTTCAAAAAGAAGCAGATAATATAATTAATACAGAAGGCCTCTTGCTTCTGTGAAGTTGCTGACAAAGGACAGGGGTGGGGAGGAAGAGGGCGGGGAGAAGAGACAACATGAAAACAAAGAAAAAAGAACCCAAATTTGTAACGCTAACGTAACCATTTTACAACTCAAAAATTCAAATTGGGTTATGTTGGGAATAGTAAAACCAAACTGGAGTAAGTCACCTGTGAGAAAATGTTTTCAGGTTTGATCGATAATATGTGAAGAGTCCATTCCAACACCCGTTGAATTTGAAAATGATTCAGCATTGCGTGAGGCAAGCGGGTAAGATGGCCTTACCAGTTCAGATCACATGCTAGGTTACCATCAATACAAGTGCGTCCTACACGTGTCTGATTTCACCTAGAAAAGCATAGGTAACAAAGCTTTTAAGAAATACACATTCCTAGGGGCGCCTGGGTGGCTCAGTTGGTTAAGTGTCCGACTTCAGCCCAGGTCATGATCTCATGGTTTGTGAGTTCGAGCCCCGCATAGGGCTCTGTGCTGACAGCTCAGAGTCTGCAGCCTGCTTCGGATTCTGTGTGCCTCTCTCTCTGCCCCTCCCCTGCTCATGCCCTGTCTCTCTCTGTCTCAAAAATAATAAAAATATTTTTAAAAAAAAATACACATTTATATAAGCTCCATTTTCTTTTCTCATTATGTATTATCTCATGATCTTTTTTGAACTTGTTTTTAAATGTTTTTAATGTTTCTTTTTGAGAGAGAGAGACAGAGTCTGAGCGAGGGAGGGACAGAGCGAGAGGGAGACACAGAATCCAAAGCAGGCTCCAGTCTTTCCACACCATCAGCACAGAGCCCGACCTGGGGCTTGAACCCACCAACCGTGAGATCATGACCTGAGCTGAAGTCAGACAGTCAACCGACTGAACCCCCCAGGCATCCCAGGAGTAGCTCACGTCCCAATACAAGTTGACACAGAAACTCACCATTTCCCCCCAGTCTTACCCATCACCCAAATCCCAAAGGAAAGGAAAAGTCTCTCTAAATGAATTTTAGAACCTCCTCCCCCTTCTGTTAATTTAGAAACGAAGCATTAGGTGCCTAACAAGAGAAAAACACATTCTACCTCTTCCCCAGCTATTTGCAAATATTCTGTTCCTGGAGAAAGCCACACAGTACTTTTTTTTTTTTTTTTTTTTTTTTAAGTCACGACCCATAAACATCACCCAGGGTAAAAACCACTGCTTCATCCATAAAGGCTTTGACTTGAGGAAATGGCATAAGATTTGTAGAGTCAAATCTCCACCGAGAGTATTACTCTGGGTAAGATTTGGTGCGTATGAGTTAATAAATTTTTTGTCACGTTGGCCCTTAGGATTACGCTCCTGTCTGAATTTTGGCTTTGTTTTCTCTCCGTCCCTCCCTGGTGGAGCTGAACCCGAAATAGCATCACTCTTGAGCTAGTTAGTTTGATAAACTGTCCCAAGTGTGAGGCAACAATGGTACCTCTAGCACAGAAGCATTTATGGGTCTCTAGGGAATTCTGAAAAACACCAGGAAGTGTTTAGGTACTGAATCACAGCCAAGTGTTCTGAATCTTTAATTTTTTTTTTTTCTATGAGGATGTCAGCATGAAAATATAAAACATGCTTTTCCCACTTGGTTCCTATTACTTGTAAAGCATTTGAGCACTTCTAGGCTAGAATTACCTGCTTCCCAGTCAAGGAAGAAAAAAAAAAAAAAAAAAACTCCAAAAGGCACATTAACGGTTCCTTTGCTGGCCTTCTACATTTTTGACCCAACAATATAATAAAAATGACGAAATACCAAACCTGAGCATCAGGCTTCTAAATCCATCATGGTTTTTATCATATTTATCCATGCAGTGTTCCCATCTTTGGTGGTTCGGATAATGCATGTTGAAATAAATTTTGCAAGATAACTAGTTTGTTTTCAGATATGACACATCCATCATCCAAATAACCAGGCAATTATGACATCGCAAACCTTTGGAATAAATGATTTGTTTTAAAGGTGGTTTGGGTTACAGTTAAAAATTAAAGTTCACAGTGAAGGCAGGAAAAAAAAAAAAAACAAGACACAATTAATGTTTGTAAATAAGAATTTAAAACTGAAGCCGGGCTTCTTTTGCTTGGTTAATTTTCATTTTTAATTAAGCACATTTATTATTTATGCTGGAATACCTCAGTCAACACTGGGGGAAGAAGAGAGATTACAACTGTATTGTCTCAAATCTTAACTTTATCTGGCTTTGTTTACTGACTGCATTAGTATTTTTAAACAAATCACCCCAACAACTGGACATTGAGCTATTTATCCACATACAAACAAGCAAAAATATAGGTAAAAAGGTGTTGAATATACCAAACTACAGTATTAACAAATTGGAGACAATCGTCCATCAATAGGGAATAGCTAATCAATTTTGACTAGAGTCAGATAAGCAGGACAGAGAGTGCTTTGCAGACATTTTGAAAAATCGAACAGATCAGCATATACCCGTGTGGACATATCCATGTCCTAGTGGTAAACATAAAAAGCATTCTGCATTCAGAGAATACTAATGAGAATACTAAGATGTCCTCCAGGAATAAGAACTCATAGATACATTTGAATATTGTTTGCATTTTTACAACAAGAACATATCAGCCATCGTATTATTTTTAAATGATTATTTAAAGGGTCCAGAAGAATACCAAACAACGTGTTCATGGCTATTGCAGTGAGCAGGACAGGAGGGAAAGAACATTCACTCTTACCTGAGTTACTTAAACAAAAGACACTACCACTTTAAACAATACTCACTTCATCTAAACACTCGTTCAGTAATGCGTGAAAAAAATGTCATTTACATGAGATTCAGGGGGATCATACTAAAATAGGCGTGTGTACCAGGGACTAGGAAAGGGAAAAGACAAATATCTAGTGAAAGAAATGTAAGATAATAATGACAATAATACTACTATCTAACTTGGCAAAAAGGGTACTGAAAATATTTCAGCTGATGGCAGGAACAGAAGTTCACACAACCTTTCTAGAGAGCACTTCTGTATTGTATATCATGAGCTTTACAAACATCTGTGTTCTTTCGTCCAGTATTTCCACTTCCAAGAATTTCACCTAAGAAAAAGATGATGCTCACAGCACTACTTTAAAAAACGGGGGGAGGGGGGGTGTCTGGGTGACTCGGTTAGTTAAACGTCTGACTCTCAATTCTGGCTCAGGTCATGTTCCCAGGGTCCTGGGACTGAGCCCCAAGTTAGGCTCCACGCTAAGCATGAAGTGTGCTTAGGATTCTCTCTCCCTCTCCTCCCTCTCTCTCTCCGTCTCTCTCTCTCTCTCCCTCCCTTTGCCCCTCTCCCCCACTCACACTTCCTCTCTCTTTCTAAAATAAAAAATATATAAAAATAAAAAAGACTGGGTTCCAGGGATGTGAGTACATCCCTAAACAAAACACATAACTGCTTTGTATATTTTAAGTTCAAATTATACAAGTAATATATTTATGTATTGCTTATTGAAGGTTTTGTCTTTGAAAATAGTGTTTCTAAGATTAATAAGGTGACCTTGGGACTGTTATTAAATAAATAAATAAATAAATAAATAAATAACAGAGTGGGATACAACATAAACATCTCGTCAGAGAGGATTAGATAACCAATTGATTTTTAAACCTTTCTGGGTTACCTACAGTATGCTAAGCATTGTTCCAAGGGCTTAATGGACATTGGTTCACGTACTCTCCTTAACAACCCACGAGGTATGCACTATAACTTTCTACCTTTACGGTTGAGGAGGCAGAGACACGAGTCATTCCAATAACTTGTCCCCGATCCACAGCTGGTAAGAACTACAGCAGGGAACGGACCCAGGCAGTCAAGAAGACACAGCCTGCGATCTCAAACAGACACGCTAATCTGTATTCACCTGATGGAATGCCAGGTAGCCGTTAGAGATGATGGGATATCACTGACACGGAAAAATATTTGTGATTTCTTGTTACGTAAAAGTATATAATGCAACATAGCATGTCTAGTGTAGTGATGATTTGGTAGGACACATTCACATACCAACATAGGATTTTTCTGAAATTAACATGGATTCCTTTTGGGATCAGAACTAGACGCAAACACTTATTTGTAAGCCTTTTATGAGTGATTAATGACATCATACAGTAAAAGCAAGAATGAAAGGTGTCAGTTGCATATGTTATAAAATAGTGATCTCCAATTTTGAAGTCATAAATCGCCCTGCTAATAGGCTTTTCCAACTGATGTCCTCCTCTGCCTCTGGTTGATGTGTCTCATGGACGGACACGCGCACACACACACACACACACACACACACACACACACGCACAAGCAAAAGATGAGACAGATACATAAAAATGTTATCAGTAACCCTCTGAATGTGGAATTTAAGAGTAACATTCATCTTTTTCATTGTTCTTGGACAACTGTTTTCCAAATTTTTACGATGTAAATGTGGAATTTTAATATAAGGAAAAAATGTTATTATTAATACTTATATTTACATATAATATATATCAAGAAATATAACAAACTTTTCTCTATTATATATGAAGATACATGTATGTGTATTGTATTTGTAAAGCTGTATTTTTTTATTGGAAAAATACAAACATTCGTAGATGGTATGATGCCCCATATACTCATTACTCAGATCCAGTAATTATCAGGGACCATCAAGACTTTGGGGCAAGTCCTTTAGTTTCTCAGAAAAGAGCTCAGGGCAGGGCAGGGCAGGGGATTAAGGTGAGGCAAGGGAAGCATTCACCGCAGGTGGAAAATTTAAGGTGGCACCAAAGAGCTCACTAATCAAGATAAATAATATTTAATGCAATACTTTTTAAAATCAAAGTTGACGCAAAAATTCCATGATGAACCCATATCAAAAATTTAAGTAAGGACAGGACCCACCCCTCCATTTGCTGGGCTCCGAGTCCCAAGCCTGCCTTCTAAGAGGGGAAATGCGGGTGGAAGAAAAGAAGGGAGAAGGAAGAGAAAGAGGTACTGCTCAGAGGCAAGTCCTAGCCTAGGAGAGAGAGGAGCGGTTTGCCCAAAACACGCCCACCGTGAACAGCTCTCACTGTCTCCTGTTTCCCAGGCCTTCAGGAAAATCATGCCGAACGTTGGGCCCTGTAATTTCTAGTAAGAAAGTTTGCAATATGACCATATTACAGTAGGGGCATCGGGGAGCTAAACCTCAACCCGCCAGGGTCCCCATTTCTGTCCACAAACCCCACATACCGCCACAGGGCTTTTCACAGAATCCGCTTACAGAGTACTGTGAAAATACATGCATGGAAAATTATTTGTGTAAAAGTTCTAAATTAAGTATAATTACAAAACAGGAAAAGGAGAGAGAGAGATTCAGTTCATCTCTTTATACCACCTGAGATGAAGACAGGATACTACCAGAAGTGTTAAGCCTAATTGGGAAGGATGCTCTAAAGATGTATATTGAAGACAATATTTGAAAAAATAAAAAGAACCATACGTGCTTTCTAGTTTTAGCTGCATAGCTCTTCTGGTAAACAAACAAGAGTGGAAGATGGTACAATCCTTATCATCCGGGGAAAAAACCTGCCCCCGCTCTCCACCCCCCCCCCAACCTACCCACATCAAGAAAACCTACAAAGTTTCCATGAACAGAAAGTTCTGGTCATATGGCCATTGACACCTCCTAGCCACTGGTTTGAAATGTAAGACCTAGTGTGGAATTTCCCTAAAACTCACTGGCCATCAAGGAACAGATTTGGACAAAAAAGGAAACTCCCAAATAATTCATTTCAGAAGAAAAAATAAACATCATTTCAGAGACTGAACCTCAGCTCTAACAATATACTTAATATTTCCTGCACACTTCCCCCAAATTAATAATTATATACGTTTGAAAGGAGGCAGACAAATTACTATTTTAACATAATTAATTTGACATTTATTCATTGTTGTAAAATTATTATTGTCACATAGTCATACTTTAATGTGCACATGTCAATAAGGCAAGCCAAGGATGAGGATTTTAAATAGTTTCAAGAAGGAAGACAATTAATTTTTATGATTGTTGCATAAACATTGCATTAAGTGTCAAAGGAACACATCGGAGGAATTCAAATGGCTTCATAAAATCAAAGAGAAGGAAAGTCATAATTACACATATCAGAGAATGATGAACTATTCTTTCAAGTGAATTCCTTTGCTGAAGATTAACAAACATTGGCTTTTGCCAGAATGTTCCAAAATGTGCACCACAGGTGGGACAGGAGATAAACATGATTCTGTTTTAATAGTTTTGTGTTTATTTTAATGTGTCTTAGAGATGGGGCGCCTGGGTGGCTCAGTCGTTAAGCATGACTTCGGCTCAGGTCATGATCTCACAGTTCATGAATTTGAGTCCCACATCAGGTGGGCTCAAGCCCCACTTTGGGCAAAACATGAGCCCCAGGTGAGCCCCGCTTCTCTCCCCCCCCACCTCTGCCCCTCACTCACTTGCACCCTCTCTCTCGAAAAAAAATAATATATTAAATAAAGAAATATTATTAGTGTACCAAGCCTGAGATGCCACAATATTATTGCTTACAATGAACTCTTGTTTTATTTTATTTTTTTTAATGTTTATTCATTTTTTGAGAGAGAGACAGACAGACAGAGCACGAGTAGGGACAGGGCAGAGAGAGAGGGAGACACAGAATCCTTCTCAGGCTCCAGGCTCTGAGCCATCAGCACAGACCCCGATGTGGGGCTCAAACCCACGAACTGTGAGATCATGCCTGAGCCGAAGTCGAATGCTTAACCGACTGAGCCACCCAGGCACCCTGATGGTCTCTTGTTTAAAAAAAAAAGTTTGTATAAATGAAAATATAACTAACTCATGGGACAAGTAGGACACGGATTAGAGCACACGACGTCAGCATACCGCTGTACCCCCGTGAGTGCCTCCTGTTTACCTGCACACAGACCCCCAGTGTGTTCCCACTCCTG
Source organism: Herpailurus yagouaroundi (assembly GCF_014898765.1). Classification (NCBI taxonomy): domain Eukaryota; kingdom Metazoa; phylum Chordata; class Mammalia; order Carnivora; family Felidae; genus Herpailurus; species Herpailurus yagouaroundi. The sequence goes on along the minus strand of NW_024412463.1, from coordinate 3,023,611 downwards.
ACAGCCAAGCACTTGGGGTCTTTGTCCGCCTGGGATCGGGTAGAGCTAGAAATGCCTTAACCACTGTCCTTAACCGACAGGTGCAAGGGTATAAACTGGTTCTCTCCCTAGAAATACGATACCATCCATCTGGGTCATTTAAAGCTTTCCGGTAGCTATATGTTTACACAAGTAAAAACAAACACATGAAATAATTTTGATTATACAATTTATTTAACCCATTACAGTCAAAACGTATCATTTCGATAGGCAGTCAATATTAAAAATTACTGATGAAATCTTTTATATTCTTGGTTTTTGGTACCGCGTTTTTCAAAACCTGGTGTGTATTTCACCCTGACAGAATATTTCAGTTTGGACTAGCCACATTTCAAGAGCTCAGTGGCCACAAGTGGCTGGTGGCTGCCGTCTTAAACAGAGCAGTTCTAGATAGCTGCTATGGACTGTTTGGGTCCCCATCCCCAAACTTATATGCTGAAACCTTAATTCCCAGTATTAGAGTATTTGAAGGTGGGGCCTTTGGGAGGTCAATAGGTCATGATGGGGGAGCCTCCATGAATGGGATTAGTGTCCTAACAGAAACAGACACAAGAGAATTTCTCTCCCTCTCTCTCTCTCTGTCTCTCTCTCAGCCTTGTGGAAATATAGCAAGAGGCAACTATTTTTGAATCAGGAAGAGGGCTCGCTCTCACCTGACTGATAGACAAGGTCACAAAAACAACCTGACTGACGGCTGAGAGTCCAGTCCCTGGAACGAAGGAGTCCCGTCCTTGGTCTCCAGCAGGACAGGGAGGAGATGAATGTCTGATCAGTCCCTTGGCTTGGGAAGGAAGGGCATCTTCGTTAATGATCCTACCAAGACTTCCTGCAACACAGGAGATCCAATTTCTCCAAAAGAAAAATGCATGTTTATACCATTAAAATGGGGAGATATTCGGGGCAGCAAGAAAATCGTGAACAGTCTTCAGAAGTATATATCTGCATCTCCAAATATTGATAAAACTTTCCCAAAATGCGTGCACATCCCCACACATACACAGTTAACAATTCCTTTTTACTATTTATCTATTGATTGATTGATTGATTGATTTAGAGAGACAGAGAGAAAGCGCACATGAGCAAGAAAGAGGAGCAGAGGGAGAGAGAGAGAATCTTAAGCAAGCTCCATGCTCACTGCAGAGTCTGATGCAGAGCTGGATGTGGGGATCGATCCGGGGACCATGAGATCATGACCTGAGCCAAAATCAAGAGGCAGATACTTAACTGATTGAGCCACCCCAGTGCCCCTAAAAACTCCCTTTATTTTTTTTAAGTTAATTTATTTTGAGAGAGAGAGAGAGAGAGAGAGAGAGAGAGGGAGGAAGGTGGGGGGAGGGGCAGAGAGACAGGGAGACACAGAATCCGAAGCAGGCTCCAGGCTCGGAGCTGTCGGCACAGAGTCCATCACGGGGCTCGAACTCATGAACCATGAGATCATGACCTGAGCCAAAGTCGGACGCTTAACCGACTGAGCCACCCAGGCGCCCGTAAAAATCTCTTTTTAAAAGGAGCCCTAGGGGCACCTGGGTGGCTCAGTCGGTTAAGTGTCCAACTCTTGATTTGAGCTCAGGTCGTGATCTCACGGTTCATGGGTTGGAGCCCATGACGTCATGGGCTCCAGCTCTAGCCCATGGGTTGGGGTCCGAGCTGACATCAAGGAGCCTGCTTGGGATCCTCTGTCTCCCTCTCTCTGCTCCTCTCCCACTCGTTCTCTCTCTCTCTCTCTCAAAATAAATAAACTTAAAAAAAAGAGAAAGTTAAGGTAAAGATAATATCAACAGAAGGAATTTTTGTTTAGAAAAAGGATCCCTAAGGTTCCTTTAAGCTTTAGAACTATTTAATTGTCTTTATATTTATGTCCTTAGTTACTGGGGCACTTTTTCGTGTACTCTTGTATTTAGTTGGTGAGTTTTGCTTGATTTTACTTTGTTTCAGTCAGGCCTCTCTTTCCATCCCATGTGGGCTCGGGACACAATGCGACGCCCTATGGGAAGACAGAAAACAGACATTGGCAAGTCTTCACTGGCATAAAATCTAGACTTGTCCAGAAAATCTTTTTACCACGAAGTTCAAAATTATTTCCTTTCACTGACATGGTTTTTATCTCTTATTTCACTGGAACACTGTAAGGGGGATTGGCTGGAGGAGCGGGAGCCTGGGTGCCCATCAGCAACGGCATCACTGTAAGAAGGGAACAAAGTCCTCGGGTGCCATGCACCCCCCTTCCCCCTAGTCACCTCTCTGCCTCTCGTCTGTGGACACACTCCTACCGGCAAGTGACGTGAGCAGCTAGGGCCGTTTGGAAAAGAATCAGGTGACCAACTTACAGACAAAAGCCAGGTGCTGAGCCAGCTGGGGCAGAAGGTTGGGGAAAGCCCAGTCTCCGGGGGACACATGAAGCAGCCTGTCCCTGGACAGGCTACCTGCGTCCAGCCTTCTTCAGAATCAGCCACAGCCACCTTCAGGTTGGCATCCACCATCACTTACGTTCTCTGTTACCTGTGGCCAGCGGGATCCAAGGGAGCAAGTGGCTTTGAATCATTTCAGAGGGACTGACTGCTAATCCTCACCATTCCTCTCCCCCAGCCTTGAGCCTCCCTCTAAATAAATCTTGGACAGGGGCACCTGGGTGGCTCAGTTGGTTGAGCGTCTGACTCTTGATTTCGGCTCAGGTCGTGATCTCACGGTTCATGAGTTCGAGCCCCGCTTCGGGCTCTGTGCTGACAGCACGGAACCTGCTAGGGATTCTCTCTCTCCCTCTCTCTCTCTCTCTCTCTCTGCCCCTTCCCCACTCGTGCTGTGTCTCTCTCAAAATAAGTAAACTTAAAATTCTTTAAAAATTTAAATAAATCTTGGACAAATGTCTGCAAACAGTCTGAAGGGACTGTACAACATAAGTGTGACCCAGAAGGTCCTCTCTAATGTATACGAAGGGCAGAAACGAGCACAACAAAATTCATGGTGTTTTCTGTTCCCTGAGCCAGCAGTTCACGCACTTTGTGTGTCTCCCATGGCAGTCACTTGGGGAGGCTGGTGAAAATACATAGTCTGGGGTCCCACCCTTGTATATTCAGAGTCAACATTCTCTGCCCAGAAATCTGCACTCTTACCAAGTTATGCCCCCGAGATGGTGCAAGGCAGGGGTCTGCAGGTGTGGTTCTGAACATTCAAGCATGGCTGCCTAATGGGCCTCCTGTGTGGCCCAAGGAGGGAAACGCAGAGAATCCAAGTCCCCCCATTACCCAGAGGGGAGAAACGCGCCAGGAGGTAACGCAGAACTTGAGGATGCTGTGTGGGAAAGAAACACTGCACCCAGAGTGGTCGGCAACTAGAAAGTGGTTTATCGGTCAAAAGAATGAACAGGGTTCGTTATAATCAGCGCGACTGGCTACACCCCTATCATTGCAATGGACAGAAGATTCCTAAATGAGAAACCAGTGGCTCTCAACCACAATCACAGGGGTGATTTGGTCCCCAGGGGACATTTGACAATATCTGCAGACACTTTTGGCTGTCGCAAGTGGGCAGGTCCCATTGCCATCCAGTGGGTGGACGCCAGGGATCCTGCTAAACATCCTATGATCCACAGGGCAGCCCCCGTGACAAGGAATTATCTGGCCCCAAATGTCAAGAGCGCTGTGATTGATGAGCTGTATTCATTTCCCGTGGCTCCTATAACATTAAGCCACAAACTGAGTGGCTTAAAACAGCAGAAATTAATTCTCTCACGGGGCTGGAGCCTAGAAATCCAAAACCAAGATGGCAGCACGGTCGTGTTCTCTCTGAAGACTGGAGGGGGGAATCTGACCGTGTCTACTTCTTGGCTGCTGGTGCTGCCCGCAATCCGTGGCGTCCTCGGCTTGTAGCGGTATCTCTTCGATCTCTGCCTCTGTCCCCACACGGCATTCTCCTGTGTGTGTGTGCCTGTCTGTGTCTCTTCTCTTCTTATGAGGATACCAATCCTGTTGGACTAAGGGCCCACCCTCCTCCAGTCTGACCTCATCCTTACTTACGTCTGCAAAGACCCTGTTTCCAAATAAGGTTACATTCACAAGTACCAGGGGTAAAGTCTTCAACACATCTTAGAGGGGATTCAGTTCAACCCACGACAGGATCCAGAGCCTAAACTAGGTTATTCATGTGTCTCTTAAGCAGTTCCCAAGTAGGAGGCCATTAAGAAAAACAAACAAACAAACAAACAAGGAATAAATATGTGGAACTTAGGCCAAAAATGAGCCGCTATGAGAACTCAGTGACTTTTCTTAGTCAATTCTGTTCTTTTTTTTTTTCTTTTTCATTCTAGGCCTGGTCAGCCAAGTGCACGGACCAAAGTCAACCCCCCCCCTTTTTTTTTCTTTTTAACTTGAGCCAAATATACTAGGACACTGGAGTAAAGAGTCATGACACCTTGAAGTGCTGAATAAGTTCTTTTGGAAAAAAAATATGTCACATAACTGCCAACAACAACAAAAAAAAAAAAAATGAAGAGGAAGGCAAAATCTCTGGTAAAAATCAGAGAGGAAGTCGGTTGTGATGTTTCAACCGCGAAGTCACCTTCGCGATGTGAGAAAGGAGATTAAAAGCAGTGGCTCTCACTGCGCGCCTTCCTTCTGCCTTGGACACCTCCTGGACGTGGCCTTGTTAACACCGACTTCATGTCCTGCGACTACAGGAGGTCTCGGGAACCTTTCAAGTCCTGTGGGCAGACATTCGTGCTGACCCAACAGGATCTCTGGCTCTCACACTTTTAGTTCAATTTCTGTGACATTACTAGGAGCGCGGGGACGTGCATACATTTCAAAAACCGTATAAGTGATCCTGGTACAATAAAAGCTGACTTTTTTCCTGCAGGCTGCGGGCTTCCTTTTGAGTTATTTATTAAGTTAGTGAGTTATTCGAGAATGTCTCCACGCCAACCTTTTCATCCCAGGCACACGGTACTAAAATGCCCTGTGCGTGCCAAAGCCGAGGGAAGTACGTCAGTTTCCTCCCGCTGCTCTGCCAAATTGCCATGAACTTAGAGGCTTGCAGCCATGAGGATCTTATAGTCCAGGTGCCCAGAAGTCCAAACGCAGTCTCACTGGGCTGGTCCCTTTGGGAGGTGTTGGACCTCACTCAAAGGAGGACCCAAAGAACAGACCTATGCCCAGATCAGGAAGAACTGAAATGAATGCGCCAGTAGGGGTGTAGTAGTTTCCTCCCGCTGCTGCGATAAGTTGCCACCAACTGTGTGGCTTGAAACACGAAGTGGCTCATTATCTTACAGTTCCGCAGGTCAGAAGTCCACAAACCAAGGTGTTGGTAGGGCTGGATCCTTCTGGAGGCTCTAGGAGAGAATCCGTTTCCCGTCTGTTCCATCCACATTCCTTGGATTGTGGCCTCTTCCTCCATCTTCAAAGCCAGCAGCTTGAAGGTCCTTCTCTGACCTCTTTGTCCATTACCACACCTTCTGTGACTCTGACCCTCCTGCCTCCCCTTTGTGAGGTCACCGTCATTGCACTGGGCTCACCCAGACAACCCAGGGCAATCTCCCCAGTGCAAGACCCTTCATTGAATCACATCTGCAAAGTGCCTTTTGTTAGGTAAGGTCTCTGGACAGGGAGCTTTAGGCACAGGGACTAAACTGAAAATAGAGAGGACAAGAGAAGGGTTACAAACTGATTGCTGAGGTCCCTTGACCTTCCCCCCACCACCACCTCCCAAGACCACAGGCAAGATGGCGGCCATCCTCCAGCAGCTGGGTGGCACGTATTCTTTGGGAAATCTGCCCAGCATAGAAAAAGGAAACCTGTGGGCGTGAGGAGGGGAAGGCAAGGACACAATGATGCTCAGGCTCGACAAGCAGCCAAGCCTCCCCCTGCGCTCAGAACTGCCAACCAGCGCTTTCGTGCCTCTTTCTACAGTAAGGTTGGGTAGCCAAGGAGCACGGGACCTTGGCCAAGGCAAAAACAGCTGAGCAGAGAAGTGTGAGGCCACACGGAGGAAACCACAACTCGGTGAGAGGGAAAAAAATCCCCTCCCCCAAACATCAACATCCTCAGAGAAGAGAAAGTATTGCAGCCACAAAATAAGAATCAGGCGGCATTTTCTTAATCCAGATAACAAAAAGAGAGTCCTGGGAAATTACAAAACATGAGAGTAGGAGTGGAAGATGACATAGAAAGCCCAAAAGATACAGTAGAGGAAATATCCCAGAAGGCAAAGCAAAAAGACCAAGACACGGAAGTTAGAAATGATACGTAACGACAGGACCAAGGCAGGAAGGAGTTCCGCTTCCAAGTGCCGGGGGTTCTAGCAAGAGAACAGAGAAAACAGGGGAAGAGAAAAAGTCGATACAATGTCCCAGAGCCCACGACAGAGGACACTAGTTGTTAGATGACAGGGCTCCTCTGGGTACCCCGTGCCACAGGCGGACATCGACCCCACCGATGAACATTGTCACCAAATTCTAGGTTACTAGGAAACAAGGAAAAGCAGCTAAAAGCTAGTGAGAACACGCAGAAGTTTTCATCTAACAGCACAATGACCAGAATGGCATCACACTTAGGTCCTCGGGGACGTGGAGAACACAGCGACACGGAGGTGATTACAGTAGATCTCATTATTCCCAAATTCAGAGAGAGAGAGCAGGGGAGGAACAGAGAGAGAGAGAGAGAGAGAGAGAGAGAAGCCCAAGCAGATTCCATGCTGCCAGCACAGGGTCCCATGAGGGTCTCAGTCCCATGAACCATGAGACCATGACCTCAGCCAAAATCAAAAGTCAGACGCTTAACCCACTGACCCACCCAAGCACCCCTCAAACTGTTTAAAACAGCCCCCAAGCAGGGGCAACCGGCAGGCTCAGTCGGTAGAGTATGTGACTTGATCTTGGGGTCATGGGCTCGAGCCCCACGTTGGGCACAGACATTCCTTAATAAGATTAACAATAATAAAAAGGCCCCAAGCAAAGTGCCGAAGCGACGTCTAGTGCTCTAAAGGCAGGAAGGCTGTGACATCCTTACAGAGAACGTTGGTGTGTTGGGTAAGGTTTGTTCAGGCATAAGTAACAATGCTATTGGCAGAGTTCAGTGCTAACGAATCGACAATATATGTTAAATAAAATGTCTTTAAACAGAAACACACGTAAGGTTATGCATTGATGAAAATGTCATAAGCAGAGGCTCAAGAGACCCAACCTTGTTTTTCGCCTAGGAGCTCTGCAATTCAACGGTTACAATAACTATAGAACACAACTACAGCAAATAATAAGAATCAACTAGAATTTTAATGTAGAATGGGTTTTTTATATTATAATACAATGAGATTTTTTTTTCTTTCCGTGTATAGTTCTGTGAATTTCAACACAGGTATAGATTTGGGTGACCACCACCCCAATCAGGATACAGAATGTTTCCAGCACCCCACAATATTGGCTCGTGTTACCTCCATGTAGTCAAACCCTCCCCCTCCTGTTAAGCCCTGGTAAGCACTGATGTACTTCCCGTCACTGTCACTGTCACTGTCTTTTAGAGAACACCAGATAAACGGGATCACCATAGGGGGGCGCCCGGGTGGCTCAGTCGGTCAACCGTCCGACTTTGGCTCAGGTCATGATCTCATGGCTATTCGTGAGTTCAAGCCCCATGTCGGGCTCTGTGCTGACAGAGATATCAAGACTATGAAACGATCTTTGGCAGGAGCTGGGTGACGGGTACGAGGGTATGAAAGTTTCACAACTTTTGGGGGCTCAAACTATATCATGACAAAAGGGTATAAAAACATCTCCCAAAAAAGGTTTAAAAAAAATTTTTTTTTCAAATAGTTTTGGATTCCCACAAGAACGGGAGGGTCTCAGTTTCCCTCTCCGCGAAATGAGAACTAGATCAGTAGTTTTCAAACCTTAGTGTCACAAAGGGTGCTCCAACAGCTCAGCAAATACCTGATTTGAATTTCATCTTTAATGCATAATTAACACCATTTGAAAACGGCACACCCAGATGTGTTACATGCTAACTTTTAACACACTGAGGACCCCCAGGAGGTTCGCTTTCAGATTCCGTCTTTGGAGTTCAAACTTTGGAACAAAGTGTCTCTCCCGTCATATATGCATTATATTTGAACCTCTTATAAGTCAATAATTACACAGAATGTAACGACAGGGTTTGGTTTTGTTGGAGATCAGCGTTAAGAACTTGCCTTCGGGGCACCCGGGTGGCTCAGTGGGTTAAGCGTCCAACTTCCGCTCAGGCCATGATCTCATTGGTTTGTGAGTTCGAGCCCTGCGCCGGACTCTGCGCTGACAGCCCGGAGCCTGGAGCCTGCTTTGGATTCTGTGTCTCCCTCTCTCTCTGCCCCTCCCCCACACACACTCTGTCTCTCTCTCTTAAAAATAAATAAACATTTTTAAAAAATTGTTTTCATTTTGCTTAAATTCAGGCCTGTATCATAATTAAAGACATGCAAATGAAATCTACAACTTAGCATTTTTTTTACCCATCAGATTGACAAAGATCAGAAATGTGATAATATCGTGTGAGCAGGTGGGAAACTGGTGCTCTGACAAGTTACTGGTAGGAGCTCTACGTGGCACAACCCCATCGGAATCACATCAAAATTTTAAATGGCGTGGGACCCAGCCGTTCTAGCCTAGGAAAGTATTCTACAGATATACTCTCTCCTGCACCGATATAAAAACAGACAGAGATATTTGTTGCAGCTTTGTTTGCAGTAACAAAGAAACTGACAACAAACTAAATGTCCATGAACAGAAATGGTTTGAATACAGTTTACCATACATACGTGTACAATGGACAAGTGAACTCTTCCTAAAGCAATAAGGCAGATCTGGAGCCCTACGAACCAGTGTTTCCCAAGATACATTAGCATGCGAAAAAGGGGAAAATAGAATGTTGTTTGCATTATGGTGTCATTTGGAAAACAGAAATGGATGAGTATGCATAAACTTTTTTGTACATACGTAGGAAACTTCTGAAGAACGCCCAAGAAACTGATCATAGCAGCTGCTTCCTAAGAAAGGAAACTTGGGGGCCTGAGGGAGGTTGAAGGCAACCCACTTTTCCCTGTATACTCTTTTATGCTGTTGGAGTATTTTCATGTTGATGCATTAACTATATAAAAGAGTGGGGGGAAGAAAAAGCAAGGCCTGTGTATGCTTGCTCCTCTGAAATTATCTAAGTCAATATAACTATTAAAACACAGGTGTGCCACCCTTGGTGAGGGGCCAGGCAAGACTCAAAGCCAACTCTCCTCAAAATAATTGGTTGCGTAATCACCACTTAATGCACAACGGGTTGAGTCTTGAGCGGACCCCATCACAGAGGGTTTTAGCGCTTCGTTTAACTGTCCTCTTTTTCTTCGTGGACTTTTATGTTTACGTAAGGGCTGTGGCTGAATATCGCTAGTGAATCAATTTTGGAATACGTTTTGCCCTGGGCCCCTTCAAAGATTTCAGATGGGCTTTCAGTGATGCGGTCAGGGGGTGCTGGTTAGAGTCACCCAAGTTGTGACTCCACATTGCGTGCCTGGACCGTACGCCCTGAGATTCTGTTCCAGCGCCTTTGGGTGGTGCCTGAACCTGTGAGTTCCCAGCAAGCTCCCGTGGAGAGTCGGAGGCGCTCTCCAGTTAGGAATCCGCCATAGGATCCAGAAAAGCAACAAAGTTGCAAGCCCTACAAGCCTTATTACAGCTACTCCAGTCAGGGCCCAACCAGAAACAGAGAAGCAAACTCTGAGGATTTAGGTGTAAATTTAAAGCAGGGAATTTGATACACTCAGGATAATGGAGCCGAAAAGCCAAACGGGGGCAGTTAGGCAACCAAGAGATTAATAATGACTGGAAGCCACTACCCCTCCTCCCCAGGGATGCGGCTGGGGACAAAGGGAGAAGGGGTGTTTTCAGAGACAAGGGAGTAGTGTCACCTGGCAGAAGATGAGACCACAGTGGCCTGTCTGGGATCTGGGGCCACAGAGCGGACGCAGCCACAGCCCCCAAGGTAGAGAGGTTCGGGAAGGAATCCTCTGGCTTCTCCCTTCTGTCCATTAGCCAAACCCAGCGGGAAGCCAGAAGTCCTAAAAGCCTGGAAAATACAAAGGGGGGTCAGCTGCCCTGACAGGGAGAGCTGAGCAGGGGAAGAGACGATGGATCAGAGGACAACAGACCCAGGGCGGGGCCCCCCTCCTTTGATTAAATATATAGCCGATGCCTTGCGCCATGATTTTCTGTGCAATTGTGACAAACTCTGGGCGGAGACGTGGTTCATACAAGTGCTTTTGAAAGTACAAAGCCCTGGGTTGGCCATTCTTGTTAGCCTTTGTCTGGCAAAATAAGGGAGGTTTAAAAAATATTTGAATACCAGTTACCATACAGTTTCAATGGAAATTGAAAAGTTTCAATTTTCACTGGAAAAATTTTCAATGGAAATTCTTCTAGACTCAGTCGTCGTATCACACTTTCGTCTGTATGTTTCACTAAAAAGGGAAAAATGCTTTCTTCTGATGGCCAAAGGTTTGCTCTAATAGGGATCTTCCAAAGGAACTTGGATACTATCTATCCGTCCGTCACTTTTTACGTACCAGGCCCTATTATAGATGATGAAGTAAGGAAGAAAATCAACAAAAGTTGCTGTCCTGAGAACTTACATTTTAGTGGATTGTGCACGATCGCGATAGCAAACTGTTTTTGTTAAAATGTTTACAACGGGAGGGGCGCCTGGGTGGCTCAGTCAGGTAAACGTCCAACTTCGGCTTTGGTCATGATCTCACGGTTTGTGAGTTCGAGCCCCACGTCGGGCTCCGTGCTGACAGCTCAGACCCTGGAGCCTGTTTCAGGTTCTGTGTGTGTGTGTGTGTGTGTCTCTCTCTCTGCCCTCCCTCCCTTGCTCATGCTCTGTCTCTCTCTCTCTCTCTCTCTCTCAAAAATAAATAAACATTAAAAAAAGAAGAAGAAGAAAAATGTTTACAATGGGAGAAAAAAATCGGTTACTTGAAACAATGAACTATCTTGCTAAGAGAAGGTTATCTTTGCTCATAAAACTTGTGACAATTAATCCAGTGATTATGACCTTGTTATTCTGGTTATGATTAACATTACCAGGATTTAAAAATGTATATTCTCTTAATAAGTTAAGAAAGTATCTGAAAATCTCCTTCCAGAAATTAAGTAAGAAAATAATTCTTATAGATCGATTTTGAAACACTGTGCAAATCTTGGTTCTTCTGCAGTTTATGTTACCTGCCCGCAAAGATTCTAACCTAAAATCATCCTTTATTGGCCTTCTGACTGGAGGAAATCTATTTACCCTTTATGAGACTCAGTTTCTACATCAATAAAATCATGACAATAATGTCTACCCCTCTGTTGTTCTGAGGGTTAAATGACAAACACAGGTAATGTAGGTAATTCCTTGGCAGAGATTTTTAGTCAAAAGAAATATTTAAACCATAGGAAAGGACAAATCCCTTTTTCTATCAGAAACATATTGGAAATGTTGGGTAAATTCAAATACATGCAGCACAAGGGCAATGATCTAGGGGACTAAAACTCAATCTTGATATCAAGAAGTAATAGGGAGGAGTGGAGACTGGGGTAAATTGGAGAGGCCGGGCTTTATATGAAGGGGAGGCTTCTCAGACCCAGGCAAGTGCTGCTATACACATATGATAATCCAGGCCCAGATTTGCCAGATCTCTCCATTTAAAAAAAAAAAAAAAAAAAAAAGAATGCTATAAATCCCTATTTTTCTGAGAAATTTGTCATCTTTTAAGGATTGGCAATAGATTTAAAGTTCATTTATTTATTTTGAGACAGAGCGTGAGCAGGGGAGGGGCAGAGAGAGAGGGAGAGAGAAAATCGCAAGCAGGCTCCAAACTGTCAGTGAAGAGCCTGACATGGGACTCGATCCCATGAACTGTGAGATCATGACCTGAGCTGAAACCAAGAGTCAGATACTTAACGGAGTAAGTTAAGTTAACTTACTTAACTTAACGGAGTAAGTGAAGCACCACCCAGGCGCCCCGGGATTGACAACAGATTTAAATTTATTCTAGAGTCTAGATTTCCAACCTGTAGCAGGATTAAATCTAAAACCTACAGGAAGTTTGCCATTGTTTGGTTGTATTTTAGTTTATTTTTTTTTCCAACGTTTATTTATTTTTGGGACAGAGAGAGACAGAGCATGAACGGGCGAGGGGCAGAGAGAGAGGGAGACACAGAGTCGGAAACAGGCTCCAGGCTCTGAGCCATCAGCCCAGAGCCCGACGCGAGGCTCGAACTCACGGACCGCGAGATCGTGACCTGGCTGAAGTCGGACGCTTAACCGACTGCGCCACCCAGGCGCCCCTTGGTTGTATTTTATTAAGTGAGAAGTAGTCAAAACTGTAAGAACAGAAGAGACCGTGAGCATTCTAGTCAGGCCAAGCCTTTTTAAGAAATGTAATTCTTTTTTTTTTAAGTTTATTTATTTTTGAGAGAGAGACAGAGAGACAAAGAGAGAGAGACAGAGTGCAAGTGGGGAAAGGGCAGGGAGAGAGGGAGACACAGAATCCGAAGCAGGCTCCAGGCTCCGAGCTGTCAGCACAGAGCCCGACGCGGGGCTCGAACCCACAGACCGCGAGATCATGACCTGAGCCGAAGTCGGACGCTTAGCTGACTGAGCCACCCAGGTGCCCCTAAGAAATGTAATCCTTAACCCAGAAATTCATCTGGAAGGAAACCATATTGAGAAAATGATCTGAAAAGAAAAGGGCAGGAAAAACCCTTCCAAATGGTGTTGAAACAAGTTCTCATAGCCGCTCTGTTCAGGACGGCTGGCAGAGAGAGGCAATGGGTTCGCCTGGGCCAATAAAAAAGCCACTGAGCGTATGACTTAGGACATTTAAAAAGTAATTAACAACATCCAATAGCACATCAAATAAATTATGATGCAATCCTCTAATAAAATATCATGCAACCATTAAAACTAACAGTGAGAAGCACAAGCTTGCACACACCAAGAGCATCACCATCACCCAAGGAGCTCGTCGAGCATAAAGACACCCAAGCTTCCTGCCAGTCCGCCTATACCAGGGTCTCCACAAATGGAGTGGGGGGAATCTGCATATTTCGCAACTTCCCGGGTGATTCTAATGCACCAACCAAACTGGGAAAACCCTTCTACATCAAAGCCAGTTATGAAACAGTCCGCAAAGTATTGAGTTTGATGAGGATTTGATTCCACTGCATGTGAAAGAAACACACACACACACACAAACACACACACACACACAAGTAACAGTGGCTGAAACAAAATAAAAGTGCATTTCTCCTGTAAACGAAGCCCAGAAGTCGGCAGTCCAGCTGACAGCTCCACAAAGAAGTTAGGGACCTAACCAGCCATACCTAGAGTATCACTTCCTTCTCATAGTCCAAAATGGCAGCTAAAGCTCCAGCCATCACATCTTCTTTCCAAGCAAGGACGGGAGGGAGTGAAAAAGAAGAAGGGGCAAATGGCTACGTCCACTGTTATGTTTAGGAGATTTCTGGGAAGTTCCATCACAACAATTCATTTACATTGTGAGAATGCAGTCATGGATCCATGTCTGGCAACAAAGGAGGCTGGAAAAAGTCTTTTTCCAGGAGGCCATGCACTCAGCTGCAAATCAAACATTCTGCAACTACGAATTTGAGACAACCATTGTACATAAACAGCATTCCCTACCAGAAGTCTAATATTAATATGGTGACTCGTATTGATTTGAACCGTATGAAATTAACATTTTTAAGTTAAAATTAGACAAACATCAGCAGTTCATTTGATTCATTCTATTGTATTTCTATGGAAAAATCTAAAAAGGTATATAGTACATAAGTGAATACTGGTTATCTCTGAATGGTGGGATCTCAGGTGGCCATATATTATTTGTATAACTTTTAAAAATAATGATCATAATACATACCCCAAAAAGGGAGCTTAAAATGCCATGTAAGTTAAAATCACATTTTTATAAAATATATGAATACAACGTGTGTGTTTATGCATATATACATATACACAGATGTACATAGACACAAAGAAAAAGAGACTTTAGGTATATTTATCAATCAGATATTATTTCTTGGGGGTGCCTGTGTGGCTCAGTCAGTAGAGCATGTGATTCTTGATCTTAGGGTTGTGAGTTCAAGCCCCACAGTGAAGGTAGAGCTCACTTTTAAAGAAATGCTAGGGGCGTCTGGGTGGCGCAGTCGGTTAAGCATCCGACTTCAGCCAGGTCACGATCTCGCGGTCCGTGAGTTTGAGCCCCGCATCGGGCTCTGGGCTGATGGCTCAGAGCCTGGAGCCTGTTTCCGATTCTGTGTCTCCCTCTCTCTCTGCCCCTCGCCCGTTCATGCTCTGTTTCTCTCTGTCCCAAAAATAAATAAACGTTGAAAAAAAAATTTTTTTTAAATAAAGAAATGCTATTTCTGGGTACTATATTATAAATGTGTTTTATTTTCTTCCTTATGTTTTTCTGGGTTTTTTTCCCCCAAATTTCTAACACTGACCCTGTAATACTCCTACAGTAAGAAAAACAAGCATGGAAAGAAAAAAGAAAAAAAGAAAAAACAAGGAAAGAAGGAAGTTTCAGACCAGAAAAAACACCACTGCAGTGATCTACATGTACAAGAGTAAGTATGGCTGGGCATAGTAGCAAATGGTTAAATTCGAGCTGATGGAAACATACACAAGTTCATTCAACAACAAAAAAAATGTATTGAGGCCACCTGTGAACCAGGCCCTGTCCTAGGCTCTGAGAATACAAGGTTAATAAAATAAGTCAGGTCTATGCCCTCTTGGAGCTTATAGCCAGTGGGGAGATAGATAATAACCAAGTAAAAATGAAAAATAGATAGGGGCGCCTGGGTGGCTCAGTTAAGCGACCGACTTCGGCTCAGGTCATGATCTCACGGTCCGTGAGTTCGAGCCCCGCGTCGGACTCTGTGCTGACAGCTCGGAGCCTGGAGCCCGCTTCGGATTCTGTGACTCCCTCTCTTTCTCTGCCTCTCCCCCCGCTCACACTCTCTCTCTCAAAAAATAAATAAGCATTTCAAAATTAAAAAGAAAAAAAAGTAATGAGAGCTGGGATGTGTTGCCCAGTTATACGAGCCATGCACTGTTGTAAGCCCGTTATACGTATGGACCGGCTTCCTCTGAAAAACAACTTAATGAAGTAGCTACTCCTATTATCTCCACTTACAGAAAATTGAGACACAGAGCAGTTGCCCAAGGTCACCCAACTAGTCACCGCGAAGCAGCTCCCGGATTTACGTGGCCGTGGAACAGGCGGACTGCCTCCAGATCCTACAGACTTCACCACCAGTTGGTAAAGCCCAGGCTTTTATCTCAATAAGAATTACCTGCGGCGCTTGTGAAATACGTGCAAATGACCAGGTCTTGCCCTAGGAAAAGCTGCAGTAGGTCCAGACTGGGACTTGGGAATTTGGTCTCTCCAGGCGTTTCTTCTCTGCAGGCAAATATGAAGAATTCTGGTCCCAACAAAAGGAGTCTGTGGCAACAGACGCAGAGGGGCGCTTACCTCTCCGGGCTCGGGGAGCCGGGGCATCATTGACCGGGAAGGGTGGCGAGGCTGGAAATCGTCTGCATCTGGATCCGGGTGGGGCTGATTGAGGTGTGCACCTGGGCGCACATTAAGCAAGCATTCGAAAATAAACATTGCCCTAAGCGGGAGGGCCTTTCTAGATCCTGTTAGCTGGGGATAGGTATAGTGAAGGTGGTGTGGTAGAGTGCCGAGAGGGGCAGATGCTTTAGATAGGAGACAGGAAAAATCGCCCTAGGAAGGGGACATTCCTTTTGGCCCTGGATGACAGAAAGCATTCAGCCCTGGGCAAAGATTCCAGACAGAGGGTGGGACAGATGCAGAGGCCCTGGGGCAACAGCAAGATGGCAGATGGCACCGGCCTGAGCAAAGCAAGAGGAGAGTGGTAAGGCGTGCAGGGGGCGGGGATTGGCCAACTCTCATCCAGCGCATTCCTGCCTCAGGGCTCTTGCTCCCCTCCCCCACCTACCACCTACAGAACTTCCCTGCTCTCACTTTGATTATTAGCTACCCAGGGAGGCCTTCCTTGACCATTCCTGCAGCCATTATCACAGCCTGGTTTTGTGTCTCCTGAGACTTTATCGCTGTTAAGAAATCACACTGCTGATAGGACTGTATTTAGTGTTGGCGAAATCACTAGCCACTCGCCAAGTTCTGTTAGAGAGGTACCAAATCATTTGGGTCACCCTCGTACCTCCAGGGGTTAGCACAGTGTCTGGCACATTGCAACACTTACACGGAAATAATTGGAGGAATGAACAAATCCTTAAAGGAAGCAGCAGGGGAAGTTCCATTAGTTACACAGTCATATTTACTGAGAAGCTACTATGTGCCAGGCACTAGGCCAAGTCGCTGGGGTTAAATATATCAGTGAAGCAACGAGATATTTTTTTTAATCCCACTTGCGTGGAAGCTTCTGAATGTGTAAGGGGGAACAGGTAATACACAAGTAAATTATCTATCTCCTAGATCCACGGATCCGTGGATGGATAGATACACTACAGATACATAACGCTAACTGTAATAAGTTCTCAGAAGAAAGAAAAGGCAGGCCAGAGAGAGACAGGGAGCAGTCGGGTGAGGGAAGAGGAAGCTTCAATATTAGAATGGGCGAGCCAAGGGGGTGCCTGGGTGGCTCAGGGGATTGAGCGTCCGACTTCAGCTCAGGTCATGATCTCACAGTACGTGAGTTCGAGCCCCGCGTCGGGCTCTGGGCTGACAGCTCAGAGCCTGGAGCCTGTTTCGGATTCTGTGTCTCCCTCTCCCTCTGCCCCTCCCCCAACCACACACGCTCTCTCTCTTTCAGAAAGTAAATAAACATTAAAAAAATTTTTAAATAGAATGGGTTAGCCACGACTGGCCTCCCCAAGAACGTGAATTTGAATCAAGACCCGAAGAGAGTAGGGAGTGGCAGGTGGGTAAGGAGAGAACGCTAGCACAGGAGACTTGAGGCTGGTGAGCGGTTTGCCGCTGAAGCCCGAGGGAAGTAGGAGACGAGGTCCACCGAGCGGGTACCGATCAGGGAGGGCTGCGTCCACCAACGACTGGGACTTCACTTGGAAACTTGGAAATGCTTGTTCTCGCACCTCCCACCAGACTTCACTGAATCAGAAACTCTGGGGTGGACCCCGCAGCCGGCGTTCTAGGAGGGGCCCGCCAGGTGACAGGGCGGGATAAAGTGTGCAGAACCCGGGGGGTGGGCGTTCGAGCCCAGCTGTTACTCTTATGATCCACGTGATCACGGTCCTCGGTATTTCACTAGCTGGGCAGGGGACCCGCCCAGCGCTTCGCTGATTTGCCGGGCGCTGACGCTCAGCTGGGGTTTCTCCCCAGCCCGCCGCGCCCCGCGCATCCCACCCCCCAACCGCAGCTTGACGCGGTCCCCTCTGCGAAGCGCCCCCGTGATCCGGGAGCGACGCCCAGGGCGGCAGGTGCAAAAGCGACCGAGCCGGGGAGGCCAGACCTCCTCGGCCGAGACCGCAGGGGTTCGGGCCGGGCGGCGGCGGCCGGGGGTGGGGGCGCATCCCTCGCCGCCCGCGGTCGCCCAACCCGCCGGGACGCTGGTGCGCGGTCCAGATCCCGGGGGATTCCGCGCTCCCAGGCCGCGCGGCCCGGGCATCGGGATTGGCCCGCAGCTTCCCCCGGGAGCCGCTGATGCAAAGCCAGGCTGGGGCGGCCGGGCCCGGCCAGCGCCCTCTAGGCAGCGGAAGTGGAGCTTGCTTTACATCCGTCCTCCCCGCCTGGCGGAGTTGGGAGAAGGAAGGCTGGGGGGGTGTGGAAAAATAAAAGGAAAAGTGCTTGCACCATGTAGATCAGCGCCCCCCGCCCTGGCACCCCGGCCGGCCGGGGACCTCCCAGTCTGCGGCCATGAACGCGACCAGCGAGGGCGAGAGCTTCCCGGGCTCGGTGCAAAGTAAGTGCTTTTCCGGGCGCAGTGCGCGCTCCGGGGCCCAGTGCGCGCTCCGGGGCCCGGGCCCAAGCACGTCTGCGACGCAGCGAGCAGGCCCGGGGCCCCGAAATCGGGGTGACGGCCCGGAGCCGGCGTCTCGGGCACCGCGGCGGGCGCGCCGGGCAGGGGGCGCCGGAGTGGGCTTGGGATGGGGGCACCCAAGCCAGTGGAAGGCGGGGGGCGCTCTCCAGCCTGGCGAGACCCCTTGCAAAGGAACGGTGGGGGAGGGCACGCCGTTCAGACAATCGCCACCCCCTCGGGGTATTCCCCGCCCCCCTCCGGGCGGAGTTTGGGGGGTTTGGGGGGTAACTGCGATTACGCTGATGGGAAAAACTTCTGCCTTGGCGGCTCAAAAATCATTGAAGTCTGGGGATCCGAGGGTTGCATGAGGTCTGGCGGGCTGGGCTGGCCGCGGCACTGCAAAGCCTTTTACGCATGAAAGGTGGAGATCTGAATGGGGAATGGGGCGGTGGTCGCTTTCTTTGAGTTTGGGATTCATTTGAATTTGCCTGACGAGGACAGCAGCCTGATTCACGTACCTCATTTCTCCCGCTGCATTGTTTCCCAAAGTGGGGTCCGGAGCCTGAGCGCAAACCAGCCACCTGGGAGCGCGAGCGCTTATTTTAAAAAAAAAGAGAAAAGAAAAAAAAGCTCCCTGGGCCCCACCCATGAGATGGGGGACGTGGGGGAGGGGATCCTTGGCCTTACCCTGAACGCTTCGGACGCACACAGCCTAGAGAACCCACCTCTGGCACAGGGGGTTGCAGATACCGGGCGCATAGTAAGCGCTTCTCTTAGCTGCTTTGAAGACATTGCCTCCCAAACTTGGCTGGGTATTCCTTGCATAACTTGTGAAAAGCCCAGATTTCTCTAAACACCAGCCCCTTCTGCGCCCACCTCCATTATGACTCAGTATCTCCAAAGTGGGGCTCAGATGTGTCCATGTTTAACACCCCCCCACACACACACACCCCCAGATTTTTCTGATACCGAGACAGATTTGGAGTACGGAGTGAAGATAAAGGGGTTCTTTCTCGTTGCTGTTAAAAGCTTGTACCCGTGCCCAGTGTTTTTTATCTGGTCTGTTAATTCTCACTACAAATGCAGGAGGTTAGGTATATTTTATCAGTCCCAAGTTTTCAGAGGGGGATACCCTCACATTCAAATGGGGTAACTTAGTGCACCACCAGACTCCTGCCGGGGGATGGAGACCCTGTGCTGGCCTTTTACAAGCACGATCTCGGTTAATCCTTGGCACCTTCCTCTGCAACAGAAACTTCCCATTTTACAGACGAGAGAGACGAAGCCCGAGTCACTGTAAATCGTAGTGTCTGGATTCTAAGGCAAGTCTCGGTCATGACCTGTACACTTGGCCACATCCTGGAGCCATTGTTGTTAAGACCCTTCCATACTGGGTATCAGTCTTGTTCGATCATTAAGGAATCCTCATGGATGCAAATCACTTCATTTCCTGGTTCCTTGTTTCCCTGTTAGTCTCATGGGCACCTCAGCGACAGGGAGGCAGTGTTCCAGAGGAATAGGAAAGGCTTCGTTTCTTCCATCCATCGACTTTGATGTACTTAAGTGCACACGGAACTCTGCCAGACGGCTTATACAACGTGGCAACACAGGGGTGCCTGGGTGGCTCAGTCGGTTGGGTGTCCAGATCTTGACTTCAGCTCAGGTCTTGATCTCACGATTTGTGAGTTCGAGCCCCACATCGGGCTCTGCACTGACAGCGTGGAGCCTGCTTGGGATTCTCTGTTCTCCCCCTTTCTCTTCCCCTCTGCCGTTTATGTGCTCTCTTTCTCTCTCTTTCAAAATAAATAAATAAACCTAAAAAAAAGTAAAATAAAATAAAAAAAGTGACAGCACAGCCCGGAGGCTGTGTCTTTAACAAGTCAACCAAATTGTATTTCCACACAGAGGTTACTTGCCTTTGCTCAACTTGGGGGAAAATGGAACATAATGGAAATATTTATAAATTTTCAGAAAGTTATGATGCATATATACCAACCACATATGCACAAAGGTAGTTTTCATAGGATTTAGACTTGAGGAAAATTAGAAATAATATAAAGACCTTGTAAGTACTGAGGTTATGATGCATGGATAACATATGATCGTGTGCTATTAAATAATAAGATTTATAAAAACTTTAGGGATCTAGCCATAACGCTTATGTGATATTATGTGGGGAAAAGACCAATTTTACAGTACATTATGATCTTAATTTTTAAGCGTTAATGAATGGAAGAAAATGTTTTGTAATGTTCATGGTACCCAGAGGTGGAACGATTGTGAGTGATTTTCCTTCTGCTTCGTCTCTTCCCAATTTTCTGTTAACATGAGTTTCCTTATGATGAGGCAAAGAAAATTTTAAAAATAAAAATAAAGGTAGTCCTATTAGAAACTCATTCATTGATTGTGTATCTTTTTTATATGTTTTTAAGTTTTATTTATTCTGAGAGAGAGAGAGAGAGAGAGAGAGTGCATGCGTGTGTGCTCACACAAGCAGGGGAGGGGCGGAGAGAGAATCCCAAGCAGGCTTTACCCCATCAGCACAGAGTTAGACACAGGGCTTGAACCCACGAACCTCTGAGATCATGACCCAAGCCGAAGTCTGACGCTTAACTGTCTGAGCCAGCCAGGTACCTGATTGTATTTATTTAGCAAACATTTACATAGCACTTTCTTATATGGTGCCAGATATTGTGGGAAGTGCTTTGCAAATGTTAACACGTTGTTAACTTTTGGTATCATCATGGTTAACTTTTGGTATCATTATGGACTGTTGAGAAACAGTACCCCTATCAGTTAGGAGTGAATTTTGGCTACAGGTAACAAACTGAACTATCCCAGCCTAATGAAAAGTCTGGGATTGGTTGATTCAGGGGATCAATGAAGTAAGGATGAGCATCTGTAGGGATTTTAGCATTTTCCTTATAGTAACAACATGGCTGCAGAAGCTCCTGGCATCACATCCGCATGCAAGGCCAGAAGAGCAGGGGACCAGTGCCAACCATGTCTAACCCCTTTTTATCACGAAAGCCAGATTTTCCCAGAAGTTCCCAAGTATGTAAGGGACCAAGATTATTTAGACTAGTAGTTCTCCTGGATGGGGGCGGGAGGGTTGTCCAAGCGGAGGGGTTGGTTTTCCTAATGACTGGGAAGTACAACTACCTTTTGTTGGGATAGGACTAGCTCCCGGTCCTTTAGAGTGCAAGCAGCCCTGCACACCAAAGAACTTTCTTGCGTAAAATGCCACCGGTGTCCCCACGGGCAACGGTGCAAAGGAGCCAGGAGCCGGAAGTTGGGTCTGGGAACGCTGCTGCTGGCTGGGACAAAAGAAGGGAGCAGAACGGACACGGCGCCAACAACTGGCCCTCGCTGCCGCGATCTGGTCGGTGTCGCGATTTGAAGCTGTTTGGAATTGGCCGCTTAATTAATCTGTGACTTTCCCTTTGTCCCATGGAGTTCCAGGTGGCACAACGGTGCTGGTGGAACTTACTCCGGACATCCACATCTGCGGCATCTGCAAGCAGCAGTTTAACAACCTGGATGCCTTTGTGGCTCATAAGCAGAGCGGCTGCCCGCTGACCGGCTCGTCCGGCACCGCCCCCAGCACGGTCCAGTTTGTGTCTGAAGAAACCGTGCCTGCCGCCCAGACTCAGGCCACCACCAGGACCATCACCTCCGAGACCCAGACGATCACAGGTACGGCCGGGGGGACGGGAGAGGCGTCCTGCTTATGTCCCAGGCACCTCTGCAGAACTCATTGAAAACGTGGATTCCCGGGGTCCACCCCGTGGGGTTGTGGATTCTTTTTCTTTTTCTTTTTCTTTTTCTTTTTTTTAATGTTTATTTATTTTTAATTTTGAGAGAGGGAGAGCATGAGAGGAGCAGAGAGACGGGGAGACACAGAACCCGCCGCGGGGCTCGAACTCATGACCCGAGCCACAGTTGGACGCTTAACCGACCGAGCCCCCCGGGCACCCCACGGATTCACTCTTTTTAAACAAGCTCCAATGGGAAGCCAGCTGCCCAGCCAGGTTTGGGAACTGCTGGGTGAAAACGTCAAGTGTTAGCAGTTAGAGATGCTGTCACATGTTGAAACAGGCAAAAAACAGATTTCTGAAACGAAAACCTGTACATACTAAGGAAACAAAAATACTTGCAGGAAATACGTTGCATGGGAAAAAGGCAGTTGTTTTGGGTGGTGGGACTATGTGTATCATCCCAGAATTTGCTTCATTTTTATAAAGGGACAAACAACATAGGTTTGTTTTGAATCTGCCAGCAGGCATTGACGTCCACCCTCCCCTGTGCTGCCTGCCAGAAAGATAGAAAAGTTCGTCCTAGTTCTTGGTTGTGTTCATTTACTCCACCAAAAATAAATTGCAGGGCCCCCCCCCCCGGGGGCTCAGTCAGTTAAGCAACCGACTCTTGGTCGCAGCTCAGGTCTTGATCTCGGGGTCGTGAGTTCAAGCCCCGCACTGGGCTCCACGCTGGGCTTGAAGCCTACTTCGAAAAAATTGCAGATGGGTCCAAAATTGAAATGGTTTCATTTCACAACGAAACCATAAAAGTTCTAGAGTAAATATATACACACACATACACATTCACGTAAAAACACTCGTGCACAAACATATACCTATACTT
The DNA here is from genome assembly GCF_014898765.1 of Herpailurus yagouaroundi. NCBI lineage: Eukaryota > Metazoa > Chordata > Mammalia > Carnivora > Felidae > Herpailurus > Herpailurus yagouaroundi. Next base: position 3,000,891 of record NW_024412463.1, on the reverse strand, counting down.
ATACCTCTATAATCTGTCTCAAGGGACTAGACAGACAACTTTAAAAACATGAAGTCACCCATTTATGAGGACATAGTACAAACACTCCTGAATCCTGTGGAGAAATAAAGAATGTATTCCTTACTTAAAAGCATTCAGGTTTTTAAATTCAAATCTGTGAGGCACCTGGCTGGCTCAGTTGGTGTAACATGCAACTCTTGATCTCGGGGCTGTGAATTTGAGCCCCACGTTGGGTATAGAAATTCTTAAAAATAAAGACTTGAAAAATACTATATATATATATAAACAAAACATATACATATATATATGTGTGTATATATATATATATGTATATACACACACACACACACATATATATATACACGTATATATACATAGGGGTGCCTGAGTGGCTTATTCGGTTAAGTGTCCAATTCTTGGTTTCGGCTCAGGTCATGATCTCATGACTCCAAGAGTTCAAGCCCCGTTTTGGGCTCTGTGCTCATAGTGTGTAGCCTGCTTGGGATTCTCTCTCTGCCTCTCTCTCTCAAAATAAATACACTTAAATCCTCTAGCAAAAGGAAAAGAATCGTGTATGTGGCTACAAATAAAGTTACAATTTTTCCAAAGTAAAAACAATGTATAAAATTAAAGACCCACAGTTGGGGGCGGGGTGGGGGGGAAATTGTAGCATCGATGGCCAAGGCCTAATGTCCTTCATATACAAAGAACTCCTAAAATCAGACGAGGTCGGGCGCGTTCAGGGTGGTATGGCCGTAGACAGAACTCCTAAAATCGATAAAAGTAGAGAAAAAGAACCAAATGGAAAAGTCAGCAAAGGGCAACAGATGATATACGAAGGGCCACCAAATATGAAAGGATGCTCTGTCACCTTAGCCATTAAAGAAATGTAAGTGAAAAGACTTCGGACAGGAAACGGCTTTCCTTTTCCGGGGATGTAAATTCATATAACCTGGGCAATTTTGTGATATCTTTTAAATTTAAAATCTTTCAAATTTTAAAATGTACATTAACACATTTACCCAGTAAGTCCACTTTGCGGTATTTATCCCGTAAAATTTTATAAACCTACGTATCCCGTAAAATTTTGTTCATTTACGGTATATACGGTCAAGAAAGTGGAACCTTTAGGGGTGCCTGGGTGGCGCAGTCGGTTGAACGTCCGACTGTGGATTTCGGCCCAGGTCACGATCTCGAGGTTCGGGAGTTCAAGCCCCGAGTCGGGCTCTACACCGACCATGCAGCCTGCTTGGGATCCTCTCTCTCCCTGCCCTTCCCATGTCTCTCTAAATAAAGAAATAAACATTAAAAGAAAGAAAGTGGAACCTTTGTATATATACATGTATACATCAAGAGATGATGAGATAAGTAGACATCAGAGATTTGGACAACTGGACAATGAAGTATGACTTAGCCTTGAAACAGGGAGCTAGACCTTTGCACGGACATAGATTCCCAGGGTAAGTGTAAAAAAAAAAAAATACACATACATATGCATACATGCATAGGATTCAAGGCAGGCTTCTAGGAGAGGAATGAGGTAGGTAATGTTAATGATAGAAGCTGTGCGTCAGGGGACGGGCACTGCTGGGGTGGGGGGGGACTGTGGTAGAGAACAAGCATAGAGAAAAAGCGTGCGCGACTCATCCAAAGGTACAGCTGCCCTTTGGATCCGGTCACGTAGATATTTGGGTTTTTCAGAGAGGCTGAAAAATATAAAATGTCCTACATTTTCAAACTTCGTTGGCCAAACAAAATACATCTATAAGCTTGACGGAGTCTGCAGGCTGCTTCTAGCCTTTCTCCGACACTGTTCAGCAGGTGGTTAACCTGGAGCTGAGGAGTGGAGAGAACGTCTGACGGGGGCGGGCAGGCCACCAACCTGCACCTTGCTGATGCTGTCCTGTGTTGGCGTTTCCATTTTTTTTGGCAATAAGCAAAGTTTTGTGGTTGTCTTCTTGACGCATCCACAGGAATGTTTCTGCTGAGGTTTTTTTTCCCCAAAGTTTATTTGTTTTTGAGTGAGAGAGAGTGAGCACGAGTGGGGGAGGGGGAGAGAGAGAGGGCAACAGAGGATCTGAAGTGGGCTCTACGCGGACAGCAGAGACCCGGATGCAGGGCTTGAACTTGTCACCTGCGAGACCATGACCTGAGCCGAAGGCCAACGCTTAACCGACTGAGCCACCCAGGTGCCCCTCTGCCGAGTTTTTAAAACACTGAAATATAATGATCTGATCACTCACAGGCCTTAAGGGGGCAACCTTCTGATTTTACTGCTGGTCCAAGGGAAGCTGTAAGTGGGGAGGAGACACGGCCAGCGGCCACCACAAGTTCAGGACAGTCCCACGACTTACACATTTTGGCCTTTACCCCCGCGGCCCTGTCCCTGTTCACTGTCCTCGCAGTCAAACTCCCATCACCCCACACAGTGGGTACGAAGCCTGTAGAACAATGCCTCGGGTTCAGGAGGCTTTACTTGTGGCCATTGCCCCTTTCTGGGTTCTGAGCCTTTCCTCGGGCTGTTCCCTGGACCTGGAATACTTTTCCCGCCTTTACCTGGCATGACCGTCCACACAGAGGATCTGGTTTCATCTCAGGACACCCCCTTCACTCTGGCGGCAGCCCAGCCGAAGTCCTCTGTCTTCCAATGAACCCCGTTTCCTTGCCTTGGGGGCTTCGTACCGTGTTGTTCCCTCTGCGGGGGACTCCTTCTTACACAGACGTCAGAGCAGAGCTTAAAGGCATCTCCTCGGAGATCCCGTCTCGAACATCACACACACACGCTGTTCCCCCGAGCCAGGCCAGGTCCCTGTAATTAAATGAATATCTGGGGAACAAACTTCAGGTCTGTCCCATCACTGAGCCATGGGCACCGTGAGGTCAAGGGCAGCACCCTTCCCGTCCACCACCGGATCCCCAGCACCAGCCTTTGCTCAGGGAATGACCAGCTGCCCCAGTCTCCCGTCCGTCGTGAGGCTGATCCCGCACCCACAAACCTGCTCCTTCTTGCGTCCTGTGTCTTTGCTCGAGGACGCTTACCCTTCCTTGGCATTTCTACTACCCTGCCATCCCTCACGCTGGCCATGCCTGGGTTGTGCCGGCCGCCCCGTACGTTCAGGCTGGGCCTGGAGACCCCCGTGTGCCCAGCTCACGGTGCTGCAGGGAGCTCCGAGCTCCAGAGACAGACTGCCAGGCTTGCACCCCTGTCGGCCACCCACCAGCCCTAGACCGCGGGCAAGCTGCTCTCTGCTCGCTGCTTAATATCCCTCGTGTGCAAAAAGAGGTTACGGTGGCACCTAATGCTGTTAGGTAATAGAATTAGGTGCCTAATACCTAGTAATCATTGTGTTATTGGAGGACTCTGTGATAATCCACATAAAAGGTCTGGGACGGAGTCATTGGGCTCAGTAAACCACCGCCTTTACGAACAGGTGGCGAATGGACGTGAGACCTGCAGTCTGTTCCGTCTCTGCCTGACTCACCATTCCTGCTTCTGTGTCGTAGAACAACCAGAAGCCTGCCTTCTCCCCCCTTCTTTCACACTGTTTCATTTGGTCTTCTGGGCCTGACTCCCCGAAAGCTTGGGCTTCCCTGTTCCATTTAGTGGCAGTTCCGAGACCCGCCCGTGGACCAGAATCTCTGGGGAGCTTGTTAAAGATACCGATGCCCGGGCCCCACCTCCTGAAGCCGAGTCTCTGGGGCCGAGGCTCAGGCATCTGTATTTTTAACAAGCTCCTAAGGGATTCCACGTCTCAGCCAAGTTGGAGAGTCCCTCGCTGCTCGAGGCCACGGTCTGACCCCCGACAGGCAGATTTCTCCAGATATTCTCACGCAGACACTGTCCAAACTTGTTTGTGCCTCCCAGTCGTTGACTAAAGCCAAACCTTTCCGGATCGCTCAACTCATCTCTGTCCCTTCTCTGTCCAATAATATAGTTGAATCTAAAAGAGAATCATAGTAGTAGGTGGATGTAAAGTAAACTTGAGTCTCTGCCTGCTTTGAAAGCTGCCTTTTGTCTGGTGTTTGGCCAAAGAACTTTTCTACAGGTGCAGTAACAGTAGATATTGACGCTGGTGAAAAAAATAGTGAGCAGCCCGCATGCATTTTCTAAGATTCTAAAAATCACGGGGCTTAGGAGTTAGGCCCCTGAGTTGGAGTCCCGGCCGTGACCATGGCAAATTATAGGAGCTCCTGGTGTCTTGTTTTCGAAGTGGGGATAAGAATAGATAGAAAGGCCACGGGGTTTGATAGTTAAAGAGTCTGGGTCCGATTGCCTTGAGTTCGATTCCCAGCCGCCCCCACCTGCGGTCAGGTAACCTTAGGCAGGTCACAGGATCTCAGTGTCTGTTTCCCCAGCTATGTAACATGCCGGTACTCACCTCAGAGGGTTCTAGCCAGGCCTCCCCCATGGAAGACGCTTAGAGCTGTCAGTGTTAGCCCCTCGTACTTAACCACATCCGAGGGCTGTGAAAACGCAATGAAACAGCACAGAAAATGTGGCTGCAGGGCCCGGCCCATGACAAGCCCCCAGCCAAGAGTAGTTGAATCGATCTCTTGACCCAGAAGGATCTTTCTTTCTCTCCCCTTCTAGTTAATTCCTACCCTTTGGGTCCCACGCTAAAGGTCACCTCCACCTAGAAGCTCTCCGTGATTTCTCACTCCCCACACCCCCGAGGTTACATGCTTTACCGCTTCGCCACCCGGCACTTATTTATCTCACTTGTGATTCACTAGCAATTTGGGGATAAGCAGTCTTTAGTTAGCTGCAGAAGTGGATTCAGATGCTGTCAGAGGGCAGGCGGGGACGGTGAATGCAGGAGCAGATTTGCCACGGTGGGGAGTGGGAGGGCCTGGGGACCACCAGCTGGGAAAGGAAAGCCAGGAACCGGCACCAGCTTCGTCTTGGTATGACTAGGAGGTGGGCTGGCTCTACCAGGCAGGCTGGGCTGGTCCCCTGTCCTCTGTTCTCCTGGGAAACAGTTCCCAGAAGGCCAGCATGAGCTGGGCCGCTCTGGGACCCTGGGGCGACAGGACCACAACTAGACCGCTCCCTCCTCCTGAGACGCCAGATACCCGACATCCCCTCCCCCACGCATCGGGGTGACAGCTGCTTCTCTGCCTATTACAGGTGAGCCTTTTTTCCTCTCAGTCTTAACTAAGACACCAAATCCTAGGCCTCTCCCCACTTTCTGACGGCTTGCAGGCCGGCTTCCTCAGGCCTCCCCAAACCTCGCTTAACGTGAGCCCCAAACCAGTAAGAAGTCCTTTGTAGCCACCGGTTACTGAGATGCCCCGTGGCTCTCGTGGAATGACGCTTTCCTGCCGCAGTGAGTGACAGACTTACTCAACCACAGGCATGTCCCTAGTGTCTCTGGCCAGAGGACAGTGATAGAGGGAAGGTCCAGCCCACCTAGCTGGTTTTGGAAGCCTTGAAAGAGAATCCGAAGGCTCACTTTGGCCCGTGGGCCCCCAGTCAGTGGTTTAATTTCTTGTTTACTGGATTGTAGATCTCCCTGCCCGCAGGGACCTAATCGTCTTGCTTTCGTGTCCCCTTAGCACCAGACCTGGCACACCGGAGACCCTCAATAAAACAGTTCTGGAAGGGACAAGGGAAAGGGCAGCTGTAGGATTAGATTAATGTGCGTGTAGCATCTGACTTGGTGTCTGCCCCATCCTGAGGGTCCAGGGAGGGCAGTCCCGTGAGACTTGTCACTGACAGACGCAGGAGCCGAGATAATGGAGATGCCTGTCCCTGGAGAATTCCAAGCCCACGGGGGAGGAGAATTTAGTTGCAAAGACATAGAAAGCCAGCCGTCGGTGACAAGTCTGGCCTTGTGCAAAGAGTTAATGGAGTAGATTGGTCCCAGTGGGGAAAGCCGGGGGCGGGGGGGGGAGTGAGATCAAATGTATAACAGTCCTTGAAAGACTCGCTGGCCTTTGGGAGGAAGATGGTGGGAAGGGGGCATTTCCTAATGGTGCTTTAGATGTGGAGAAGCTCCAGGCAGTATCTGGTAACAGTGGCTGGAGTGACAAAGAGTGTATGTGCTAGGAACCATGCTTCAGCTCTGGCCTTTATTCCGAAGGAACCGGGGAGCCGTTGAAGGTTGTTGAGCAGGTGAGCGATTTAGTAAGATAAACTATATAATGACTTGCTGGAAGAATCCGACAATAATAGAGCCAATTCTTATGTGAGTGCTTATTCACCATGTCTTTTCCAAGCACTGCATGTGAGCCATAAATTAGAGGCGAAGAATGATTAATCCCCATGTTAGCAATAACCAGCTAAGGCACAAAGGGGTTAACTAGCTGTCCAAGTTGACTGAGCCAGAAAGTAGCAAATCCAAGCCACCTGGCTAGAGTATCTGTACACTTGACCCCTTAGAACACCCTCATGGCAGTGTTTCTCAAACGTGTCTGTGCCTCAGAAGCCCCTGAAACTTCAGTGAAACGTGGAAATATCCAGATCCCCTTTCCCTGTGGGTAACATCTCCGTGGCTCTGAAAGGGCCCTGCGAATTTGAACCAGCCGATGAAGGCTTGCGTTTTACAGAGATTCCCCAGATCTGTCTATACCCAGATAGATCCCAAGATCCCAAGAAGCTATCTGCATGACTGCCCCCAGGCTTTATGCCTTTTTTCCCCCCCCACAAAAGGAAAGTTCACACCAAACTGCGGGATCTTAGTCCCAATTCCTACCTTCCGGGCGAGCGGGTCTGATTGGCTCAGCTCCTGTAGGTATCTGCTGCTGGACCAATCAGCTGCGGCAGAGGAGAGGGGGCGGTGTCAGGCTGGGACCTCACGTCGCACATGCGTAAAAACCCTTTGGAGGGGCATGAGTGGCCTTTTTTCTTAGGAGATGAATTCTGGGTTTGCATTTGGTTCCAGAGCCCTAAATGTCAATCGTACGCGTGGACAACATTGGAAGAAACAGAAAAGTACAGTCGATTTGAATATATGACAATGTAACAATATCCTTAATCTGTAAAGCTCATGTACAAGTCAATAAGAAAAAAGTGAAATTCAATAGAATTTCACAAACACAAAAGAAAAAAGTAGCATGAACAGGGAGTTCACTACAGAAGGTACAGGGATGGAAAAAAAAAATGTGAAAAGGAATTCATCCTCACCAGTTGTTTGAAAAAAATGTGGGTTAACTAAAATGATCTCATTTTGTTCTGTCAAATAGCTGATGTGCTAGCAAAAGTGAAGGGGAGAATGTGAATTGACTTAGATTTGCAGAAAGGATCTTATAATCATGTATCACCAAGGAACACGGTGACCATACCATTGTGACCAATCCTGCAACTTAGAGGAATGTATCCAAAGTATCCAGAGGTCAGTTAAAAATCTGGGGTGGGGGTGCCTGGGTGGCGTAGTCAGTTGGGCGACTGACTTTGGTTTAGGCGGTGATACCACGGTTGGTGAGTTCGAGCCCCGCGTCAGGCTCTGGGCTGACGGCTCGGAACCTGCTTCGGATTCTGTGTCTCCCTCTCTCTCTGCCCCTCCCCTGCTCATACTCTCTCTCTCTCAAAAGTAAATAAACATGAAAAAAAATTTTTTTTAATTTGGGGTAGGTGTTATTTATACAAATAAATACCCAGAAGCCAACTCAGTGTTAAAAACAGGGGAATGGATGATATAGCTCAACCAAAATGAAGGAATAGAATGTAGCCATTTGAAATTGTGACTTAGGTGAATGATAGCCTGGCCAACAGCTTCAAATGGTGACATTTTTTTTTCAACTTTTTTTTTTGGGGGGGGGGGGGACAGAGAGAGACAGAGCATGAACGGGGGAGGGGCAGAGAGAGAGGGAGACACAGCATCGGAAACAGGCTCCAGGCTCTGAGCCATCAGCCCAGAGCCCGACGCGGGGCTCGAACTCCCGGACCGCGAGATCGCGAGATCCCGCGAGATCGCGAGATCGTGACCTGGCTGAAGTCGGACGCTTAACCGACTGCGCCACCCAGGCGCCCCTCAAATGGTGACATTTTTTAACAAAAGGGGACTGTAAATGATTCAAGCCATGATCCCAGTTTTACACTTTTGAAATCTACATACAAAGAATGTGTTAGCCATGAGGTAGATCATTAATTCACAAATATTTTTTGAGCCCCTGCCCTTTACCAAGTTCTGTTAGTTGCTGGGAGACGGAGATAGAGAGGACAGGTGTGACCTCGGGTGTCATGCAACCAGAGGGAGGGGAGGACCACAATTAGATAATTTCCCAAGTAATTATTTGATCACAGTAGAGATTAGTGCTTTAGAGAAAAAAATAGAGAATGTAATGAGCACATAATGCACATATGTATATTGCCATGTTGATGGCCTTGGGCAGTTTTTATTTTCCTCTCTGTGCTTTTTCTGTACTCCCTAGATTTTCTACAGTTAATGTTTACTTTTATTTAAAAAGAAAAAAAAAAAAAAAAAAACGGGTGCCTGGGTGGCTCAGTGGCTTAAGCGTCTGACTTCAGCTCAGGTCCTGATCTCACAGTTTGTGAGTTCAAGCCCCACATCGGGCTCTGTGCTGATAGTGCAGAGCCTGCTTGAGATTTTCTCTCTCCCTCTCTCTCTTTCCCTTCCCCACTTGCAGTCTCTCTCTCTTTCTCTGTCTCTCTCTCTCTCTCTCAAAAGTAATTAATTAATTTTAAAAAATACAGGGGCTCCTGGGTGGCTCACTCGGCTAAGCGTCTGACTTCCGCTCAAGTCATGATCTCGCGGTTCGTGAGTTCGAGCCCCGCGTCGGGCTCTGGGCTGACGGCTCAGAGCCTGGAGCCTGCTTCGGATTCTGGGTCTTCCTCTCTCTGCCCCTCCCCTGCTTACGCTCTGTCTCTCAAAAATAAATAAGCATTAAAAAAATGTTTTTAATAAAAATAAAAGAGATAAAAAGGGGAGTCTTTGAAAATTGAAGGAGAGACGGGAGAAGCCAAAAGGGCTGGAGGATGTGAATGATGCCGTCAGATATCCGAAGGGCCATTTTGCAGAAAAGGAGCTCCCACTGGTCCACGTGAGCCCAGCGGGTTAAGACACTGAGGGCCGTGACCTCCGAGAGATTTGGCTTCTGTAACATTCATCTAACAGCCTTATATTTTAAGCAGCCTCATAACTGAGTAACCCAACACCCACGGTGCTCTGGCCACAAACCGGGACTTAACTACAACAGACAGGCTCTCGGGTGCACACCTGGACACCCAGAAAGCCAGAGAACTCCCCCAGGGGCAAGAAACAAGACCGAAAGCCCAGAGCAGGTGTGTGAGGCTGTGAGCTGCCGGAGGGTGTGGGGGCAGGGGGCGGATCTCACTGAACGTGGGACTTGACTTTCATAGCCAAGCCAGAGGAGGAGGCAGCCAGGCCCTGAACCGCTTGCCTCGGGTCAGCGGGACCGTTCACACCCCCTTAACGCCTGGGTCACATCACACACAGACACCTAAAGGGGCCTGAGGCCGCCCCCCAGTGACCAAGGCCACTTGAAGCCTTTCCCTGGGTATCTGTAGGCCCTGCTGTTCCCAGGGCCTCCTAGAAAGAAGCCAAAGGGGGCGGCGGGGATGGGGGGCGGGGGTGGGGACCCTTTCTAAAGCCAGCCCTATGCTCCAGCAAGATTGGTAACCAGAGACCCCAGTGCTCCTTTCTCGCGTGTTGAATTCCAGGCACCTGCAACAGGCACTGTGAACAGCTGCGTGCTTCCGTGTTCTGAAATGTCACCTTCTCCCCGAAGCCCTCACAGATCCCCCTACTTGAAACTGCACGGCCCCCCAGCACTCCCCGGACCCCTTCTCTGCGTATTTTCCTCCATAGCATTTAGCTATATATCTGTATTCGCTATATGGCGTGTGGGTAAGTTACTGCCTGCACCAACTAGAGTGTGGGCTCCATGAAGGCAGGGATTTTTTTCTGAGTGGGGGGAGGGGCAGAGAAAGAAGGAGAGAGAAAATCCCAAGCAGGCTCTATGCTATCCAGCAGAGCCCGACACGCGGCTTGATCTCACGAACTGGGAGGTGAGGACCTAGGCCAGAATCAAGGGTCGGACACTCAGCCGACTGAGCCACCCAGGCACGAAGGCAGGGACTTTTGTCCCTTTGGCTCACTGATGTGTTTCTACTGCCTAGAACGGTGTCTGGCCCGCAGTAGGTGCTTAATAAACGAGGGGCGCCTCGGTGGCTCAGTCAGTTAAACAACTCTCACTCTCTCTCAAAATAAACAAACATTTAAAAAAATATTTGCTCTGGGGCGCCTGGGTGGCTCAGTCGGTTAAGCGTCCGGCTTCAGCTCAGGTCACGATCTCGCGGCTGTTGAGTTCGAGCCCCGCGTCGGGGCTCTGGGCTCACAGCTCGGAGCCTGGAGCCTGCTTCGGATTCTGGGTCTCCCTCCCTCTCTGCTCCTCCCCCGCTCATGCTGTCTCTGTGTCTCAAAAATTAATAAACATTAAAAAAGATTTTTTTTAATATTTGCTGAATAAGTCCATGAAAAATGACAACAGGGGTAGCAGTTTTCCATGCCTGATTTCTACTCTTCACAATAGCTCTAGGAGGTAGGAATAGAAATTGTACCCATTCTCCAGGTGAGGAAACTGAGGCTCAAGGAGATAAGACTTAAGAGCCCAAGCTCTTGAGCAAACCCTTTCTGGTCTTGGACCCGGCTACTTTGGGATGACTCACTCATTATGTGTCATTAGACCCACCCCAAAATGACCCCTGCAGCTGGGTGCCTGGCTCCCTTTGTTTCCTGCTGCCTCCCCCCGGACACCAAAAGCACTGGCAACTCGTCTATTTTGCCTAAAGGCGGAAATAGGCACATGGAAATCCATCAAACTTCTGTGCATCCGAGGAAACAAGGCTGAAAAGACAACCTTGAGGTGCCTGGGTGGCTCAGTCCGTTAAGCAACTGACTCTTGATTTCAGCTCGGGTCACGATCTCACGCGTGATTCATGAGATCGAGCCCCACATCGGGCTCTGCGCCAACCACGCAGAGCCTGCTTGGGATTTTCTCTTCCTTCTCTTGCTGCCCCTTGCCCCCCCTCAAAATAAATAAACATGTTTTTTTTTTAATTTTTTTTTAACATTTATTTATTTTTGAGACAGAGAGAGACAGAGCATGAACGGGGGAGGGTCAGAGAGAGGGAGACACAGAATCTGAAACAGGCTCCAGGCTCTGAGCTGTCAGCACAGAGCCCGATGCGGGGCTCGAACTCACAGGCTGCGAGATCACGACCTGAGCCAAAGTCAGACGCTTAACCGACTGCGCCACCCAGGCGCCCCTAAACATGTTTTTTTAAAAAGGCATGGGCGCCTGGGTGGCGCAGTCGGTTAAGCGTCCAACTTCAGCCAGGTCACGATCTCGTGGTCCGTGAGTTCGAGCCCCGCGTCAGGCTCTGGGCTGATGGCTCGGAGCCTGGAGCCTGTTTCCGATTCTGTGTCTCCCTCTCTCTCTGCCCCTCCCCTGTTCATGCTCTGTCTCTCTCTGTCCCAAAAATAAATAAAAAAACGTTGAAAAAAAAAATTTAAAAAGGCAACCAAGAGGCTCCCGGGTGGCTCAGTTGGTTAGGCGTCTGACTTCAGCTCAGGTCGTGATCTCACGGTTCGTGAGCATGAGCCCCGCGTCCAGCTCTGTGCTGACAGCTAGGAGCCTGGAGCCTGCTTCGGGTTCTGTGTCTCCCTCTCTCTCTCTCTACCCCTCCCCCCACTCACGCTCTGTCTCTCTCAAGATAAATATTAAAAAAAAAAATTTTTTAAACCCCAAATGTCTTTGCGAGCCTGCAAACAAACTTGAGCACTATTGAACACCTTGTTATCACTCAGCAGAAGGGTGTGCATTTTGGGGGACTACGTATATCGAGCTTCATTGTTTAAACATCTTCCAAGATGTCGCATGATGAACCGGGTTGAAGATGAAAAGTAACCGTGTACGCAGAAATACCCGCAAAGAGTAGCAGGGGGTCAATTTGATACTAATGACGCAGATGGTTGTTGGAGGAACAACGCGGTGCTTGCCGTTCTTGCAAAGCAACAACCAGGAGAGATGAACTCCCTCAGTTAGACAAAGCTGCGTTAAGTGTTACTGAGGCGCATGGAGAGCCTTCTCAAACTTGACCACGTATCAGAACGACCTGGGGGACTTGTTAGAACACAGGCTGCTGGGTTTCTGAGTCCGTGGGCTGGGGCAGGACCCGAGGATCGGCCTTGGTAGCAAGCTCCGCCGTGGGTCCAGGGCTGCTGGCCGAGGACCACGCTTTGAGAACTGAGCAGAGCCCTGGAAGCAAAATCCCACAGCATAAATGAAACGTTGCAGCAAGAGGCAAGTGTGGTAGGTACCTGCATCCAAGGGACTCGGCGTGCAGACAGGATATCGGTTTGTCAGAATGTTTTGGTCAACTTTAAACAAAAGCCACTCAACTTCCAGGGCACCTGGGTGGCTCCATCAGTGGAGCCTCTGACTTCGGCTCAGGTCACGATCTTGCAGTCCGTGGGTTCGAGCCCCACGTCGGGCTCTGTGCCGACAACTCGGAGCCTGGAGCCTGCTTGGGATTCTGTGTGTGTGTGTGTGTGTGTGTGTGTGTGTGTGTGTGTGTGTCTCTGCCCCTCTTCCGCTCATGCTCTGTCTCTCTCTGTCTCTCAAAAATAAATAGTAAAAATTTTTTAAAAAGCCACTCAACTCCCCCCTGCATATTGCAGTGGAAACCGTGAAACCATTTACTTGCATAGCAAGTGCTGCTGGAACCCAGGCGTTCTTGGGCTTCATGCTGTCATTGCCAAAGGTCCTTAAGAGGTGGAGATAAGAAGCCTGGGTTTCCTCAACATGTCCAAAGAAATCGAAATTAATTCATTCGACAAGTTCACAGTTTCGCCATCGTTAGGACCTCTCAGCCTGAAAAATGCACCCAACGAACAGACCTGCCACTGGTCGTATCGACTCTTCCTGTGAAACCAAGTCTCCATGTAACAAATTATGTGTCATAAAGGAAGAAAATATTTCCAAACCCAAAACCATAACTGTAGTTAATGAAGTAGTCACAAAAGTTTTTATAAGCAGGAAAAGAAATTTGAGACTGCCTGTTTTATTCTTTATAATAATAAAAACCAAGATCAAGATGATAAAGATGTTTGGTTTCTTTTTTTCCCCTGAAAACTTCAGTAAGAATACAAGGAGTTTTTGATTTTTGTTTTGTTTTTTGGGTTTTTTTTGTTTTTGTTTTTGTTTTTTTTGGTTTTTGTTTTTTGTTTTTGTCTGTTTGTTTGTTTTTGGAATACTTGTGTTTTTAGAGACTATTTGTAGTTTGGGCCAGGATTCCTTTGATCAGTTCCTCTCCAGTTGCTTGTTAGGATTTTGTGATGAAACTTATAAAGGTACCAAGTGCATTTGGCCAGAGATAATAGAAAGCTTGCCTGGTATAAATGATAGGCACATTTCTTGTTTATTTAATAAGTCTAGATTTGGATAGTCTCAGAGTTCTGGCTCAACATCAGATTTCCTTGCTCTTTCCTCATGGTCATAGAATGGCTGCCACAGATCCAGGCATCACATCCTTACTCCGGCACACCCCAAGACAGAAAATGGGACAACCAGGCCAGTAAGAATGAGCTTTCCTCGACTGCCTCTTTTTTTATTTTTAAATCAGGAAGAAAATCTCTTCCAGAAGCCCCTCAACAGATCTTCTCTAGTGTCTCACTGGCTAGACAAGGGTCACAGGATGAGTCCTAAACAGCAAAGGAAACCAGGAAAGCAATTCAACCTGTTCATTCTCTGTGGAGGAGGGTAGGCAAAGGGAGGAGCTGTCGGGTATTCATATGACGAGAGCTAACAACCGTCCTATCTTTTAGTTTCAGCTCCAGAATTTGTGTTTGAACATGGCTATCAAACTTATCTGCCCACGGAAAGCAATGAAAACCAGACAGCCACTGTCATCTCTCTCCCTGCCAAGTCACGTGCCAAAAAGCCCACGGCCCCACCTGCTCAGAAAAGGCTTAACTGTTGCTATCCAGGTAAAGGCAGCCTTGGGTCCCGCTTGTGTAAAGGATGTGACGTTCACCGATTCCAGGGCCCTCGGTGGTGAATCCCTGACAAGTGGACATAAGCTCCAAAGACGTGCTCCAAAGCGCTGGGCTTAAAAATCAGAGCCCCATAGTATTTACACCATCACATGTGACCCCTCTCGCGCTGTCCCTGGTTACTGTGCATGTGGTCTCTAAACCTTTACAGCCATGGGCTTTGAAATGAAACTCGTGAGTATCCAGGGGACTGTGAGTTTTTCTCCCTGTGCTGTAGCTTACAAAGACATCCAGAAAGATTGTTGTTTCCTTTAAAAATAAAACAAAGCGAAACTGTATTTGGGAATAATTTCAGACTTACAGAAAAGTTGCACAAATAGTACAAGAAAATGTACGTATGCCCTTCATCTGGATTTCCCAAATGTTAACATATTGTCTTTGCTCTGTCGTTCTTTCTGTATATAAATATTTTCCCCCAAAACCATTTTAGACTAAGTTACAGACATGATGTCCCTTTACCCCTAAATACCACAATTTATGTTTCCTAGAACCAAGGAAATTCTTTTATATAACCACAGTACAATCATCAAAATCAGGAAATTAACATTCATACACACTATTATCAAACTACTGACCTTATTAAGATCTTACCAGTTTCTCAGTAACTTGAGAAATTAGGAGAAGAAAAACATTTCCCCCTGGTTTAGAATCCAGTTCATGATCCCCCATTGATTTGCGTCTTCATCCGTCTTTAGTTTCCTTTAATCCTAAAGTTTTGTCTTCCATGGCCTTGATATTTTGCCAAGTACAGTTATTTTGTAAAATGCTCCTCCGTGTGGCTTTGCCTGATACTTCTTCGCAATCAGATTGGAGCTCTGCAGTTCGGACAGGAAGCACAGAAGTGATACGTGTCCTTCTCGGTGCGTCGTATCAGGAGGCACGTGATACCTGTTTGTCCTGTGTACTGTGGGGTTAACTTTCATCACCTGCTTAAGGAAGTTTCTGCCAGCCTTCTCCACCCTTAAGTTACTATGTTTCCCTTTGTAATTAATCTTTTCTTGCCTTTATAAGGTTGCCAATTCAAGACCGCCTACGGCATGAAGGACATGGAACGTCATTTAAAAATTCACACTGGTAAGTAACATTTCTTCGGCTCGTCCGCCCGGGACATGTATTGTGTGCCAGGAGCCGGGGATCCAGATGAGTCAGACATGTGATAGGACACAGAACCTCCCTGGTCGTCACAGGAATACAAACACAAATTGAATAAAAATAAGATGCTATTTCCGCACATGGTTTTGGCAGAAAATGTTTGAAGCAATAAAATCCAGTGCTGGAACAGATACGAGCAAGCTTAGCTAATGGAAATGTGAACTGCATTTTTGATGATTAATCAGCCAGAATTAATTAAAATTTAAATGTACATATTCTTCTCATTTTGAGATGATCCTATAAATGTGCGTACGTGTGTGCGTGCGTGCGTGCATAACGATTGATAGAGAGGGAAGGATAGTAAATATTTTTATGTTTACGTCATATCACTGGACACAGGGTGTACGTGTGCTACTTTTGCCATTTTGAAGGTGAAATTTAATTCATAAATACTTTTTTTAAAAAAAGAGGGAAAGGTTGCCATTTCCTGGTCTAAAGAATGGGCAGAGGGGCGCCTGGGTGGCGCAGTCGGTTAAGCGTCCGACTTCAGCCAGGTCACGATCTCACGTGATCTCCCGTGATCTCGCGTGAGTTCGAGCCCCGCGTCGGGCTCTGGGCCGATGGCTCGGAGCCTGGAGCCCGTTTCCGATTCTGTGTCTCCCTCTTTCTCTGCCCCTCCCCCGTTCATGCTCTGTCTCTCTCTGTCCCAAAAATAAATAAACGTTGGAAAAAAAAATTTTAAAAAAAGAGGGAAAGAAAGATTGATGGGGCACCTAGCTGGCTCAGTCGGTGGAGCGTGTGACTTGTGACTCTTGATCTTGAGGTCATGGGTTCGAGCCCCACATTGGTGTAGAGATTACTTTAAAAACAAAGCAAAAGGAGAGGAAAAGAGTGATGCACGGAAAAAGAAAAACATTATTTCTGGTGATTTTAATTTTCTTTAATATACATTTTTATGTCTCCCAGATTTTCTGGATGGAGAAGGAACTGCATTTAGACTATTTTTAACAAAGTATCAGATACTCGTAATTCAAATGATACAGTATGAACACAGAAAGTGTCAATGTGTGTAAGACAGGGATACGCTGAAACGTAGCTGGGGCATCGCTAATTGCCCCAAGTCTGCCATTTAGCCTCAGCCTTTGGAAGATGAAATATCCAGCAATTATTTCTGAAATTTGTTGGCCACAGCCAATGATTGCCTTGTTGCAGTGGGGTCATCGTGATATTCTCCCCAACCTCATTTGGATTTATTCCAATTAGTGGAATGTTAAGCTATTAAGTCTCAAGAATGGGTAAGCCTTCTCGAGGTAACAAACAGTGGATCTCTCCGTGTGGGTTTGATGTGAACGTCATCAGTCAAGCATATTCATCATCGCCAGAGTGAAGTGCTGTCATCATTAATGATGATTGAGGAAGCACTATGAATACTTAAGTGAAGCAATGACCTTGAGTCTTCTGCAGGTCCGTAGGGAAAACCTGAGGCACGCGGTTAGCTAAGCCTAGGTTTGTAGGATAGTTTCTAGGTGACTGCAACTTGTCCAATCGCATCTTCAAGTCGGAGAGTTGACGAGAAGGCGTCCTCACCTCAGGTACTTTCAGAGAGGAGGGCGTGGCCAGGAGCAGCCACAGCAGGCTGTTCTCTGGCCAGAAACCATCCTTCTTCCCCAGCTTCCGACACCTGCTCAGTGTGGCACATACGGAGGGTGGCGACCACAGGAGCTAATCAGCAGCTGACAACCATGAGAAATTACTGTTCATGGACTTTTTTTTTTTTTTTCAACGTTTATTTATTTGTGGGACAGAGAGAGACAGAGCATGAACGGGGGAGAGGCAGAGAGAGAGGGAGACACAGAATCGGAAACAGGCTCCAGGCTCTGAGCCATCAGCCCAGAGCCCGACGCGGGGCTCGAACTCACGGACCGCGAGATCGTGACCTGGCTGAAGTCGGACGCTTAACCGACTGCGCCACCCAGGCGCCCCTGTTCATGGACTTTTAAATTCGATGGCTAGCACTTGCAATCATAAAATTATAATATTTCATATCCTTTTTAAAAAAATGTGTTTTAATGTTTATTTATTTTTGAGAGAGAGAGAGAGAGAGAGGGTGTGAGTAGGGGAGGGGCACAGAGAGAGGGAGACCCAGCATCCAAAGCAGGCTCCCGGCTGTGAGCTGTTAGCACAGAGTCCAAACGTGGGGCTCGAACCCACGAACCGCGAGATCATGACCTGAGCCGAAGTCAGAGGCTTACCCGACTGAGCCACCCAGGAACCCCTCTTTCATACCCTTTTAGATATATTCTTAAACCCCAGATGTGTGCTGTAAGACAAGAGTGATCGGCTTTGGCCGATGATTGATTTTAACAGTTGGCTACTTAGAATTTGGCCAAAAGTCATATTTAATACATAAAGTAAAAGGGGGAGATCCTGACTTCACCACCCACTTCCTTATCTCATATAGACCCAAAGTCACCAGTCTTAATGGTCTCCTGTGTCTTATTCTTAAATGTTGGCATCCCTGTACTGGGACTAAAAAGACACCAAATCTACTTTTCCCATCCTTTATGAAGTTGATATCATCCAAGCCATCACTGCAAACTGCAGTGGAAAACACCATTCAATAGTGGTCATCTGTCCATACACGTAGACCTACCTCACTGGTTTCAGTGGCCAGGTAGGGAACTGGTTCAATAATTTACGCTCCATCCATACAGTGAACTACGCCAGCTTTCAAAATTGTGTTGTGGCCGTTTACTGATGTGACGAGACGTTCGAAATTATTTCAAGTGCCAGGAAGTAGTCAGTGGGGAGGCACTATTGCATTTGGCTCAGAAAGCAAGACCGTCGTGGGTTCTAATCCCGGTTGCTGACAGGATTGAGAAAAGTCACTGAGAGGCCCGGTGCCTCGGAAACAGTATTCGAGTTGACGTCAGCCAAGAAGTATTTTGTGCCTGATACGCACACAGACGCACGTAAATAGTTGCAGAGACCTCCATCGAAAAGTTAGCAGCTGTTCATGGGTGGTGAGTTGGCCTGTGCTTAGTGAGGACAGGTTAAACTGCTGTCACAAAGAAACCCAAACAGAGGCTCGTACGCGGTGGGGGTTTGTGGGTCTCTCACATAACTGTCCGGAGGTAAGGCAGGTGGTCTAGGGCAGGCAGGCGGCTCTGTCCTACGAGATCATCCGAGGACCTCGCTTCCTTCTACACCGTTATGGTGCGTTGTGTCCCATGACACCATCCACACACCTGCTGCCCACACCTGCCGGTTCACCCCCCCCCCCCCCCCCAGTCTTGGAAACGGCCGGCAGGAAGGGTGGAAAGCAAAAAGTAAAAGGCAAGCAGTGTCCTTTTCCAAAAGGGATGCCTTTACCTCCTCTGCAACATCAGTGAGGGGGACTCTGCTGCCGAATCACGCCTCGCTGCAGGCGAGGCTGAGAAATGCAGCCTTGAGCTGCTTGGCCGGGAGCGCCCCCAAAACGTGAGCCTCCGCGTGCTAGGGCGTGTCCGTGAAGAAAAGGGAACAGGACGGAATGGAGCGAGACCTCCGCGAGAACAGCGTCTTGTTTTAGTGAGCTGTACTTTAACAACTTGAGTCGCCTTCTGTGCTTAACTAACAAGGAACTCTTTTCGATGTAGGAGAAATTAGAAAATGCCAGTCGGCAAACGCGAAGGAACTCGCCCTCTCCTGACGTGTTGGGCAGCTCTTTTGCACGTGTTCCGCGTAGCTCTGGGGCTTTCCTGAATGTTCTCCGGTGATTGCGTATTCCTCTTCTCGTAAGGCAGTGGGAAATAAGCCTGTTTCCTTTTCAGTATCGTTTTCTGATGCCATCTGTGTGTGTGTGTGTGTGTGTGTGTGTGTGTGTGTGTGTGTGTCTGAAGGAGACAAGCCCCACAAGTGTGAAGTCTGCGGCAAGTGCTTTAGCCGGAAGGATAAGTTGAAGACCCACATGCGCTGCCACACGGGCGTGAAGCCCTACAAGTGTAAGACGTGCGACTACGCTGCAGCCGACAGCAGCAGCCTCAACAAGCACCTGCGAATACACTCGGACGAGCGGCCCTTCAAATGCCAGATCTGCCCCTACGCCAGCCGCAACTCCAGCCAGCTCACCGTGCACCTGCGGTCCCACACAGGTAGGTCCCTCACGCTGCCTCTCACGCTGCACTCGTAACTGCCTGTTACCTGAGTCAGAAGCACCCCAGAGCCTCGAGTCACAAACGCAGTAAGCGGCCCGGGGACGTGTGGTCATTGCACCGTGCGTGGGTTTGCTTTTCATCCACCCAGAAACACCTCTGCTCGGTCCAGCGGGGAAGAACGTGGAGTTTATAACCTTGTGTATATCTTTATGTGGCTTTCTACCTTCTTCACTTCTAAGGTATTTGGTCGAGGAGGTGAGCTAAATGAAATAGAGATACAAATATAAACAATGCACTTTTCATCCATTTCTGCATCGCTTCCGTATTACTTCCATCCTTTTTGAAGTATGCTCGGATTCGCTCAGCATGGGCACGGGTTCTTGGAAGAACCCAGCAGAGTAGGTAACTTAACCAAGCGTGTGCGTTTTCCTTTGGGCGAGTGTATCAGTCAGCTATCGATACAATGATGCTGTGTAACAACCGCTGCAAAACCTCAGTGGCGTATTATAATAAGCGTTCGTTTCTTACGGACTTCAGGTCTAGCCGGTGGGCTGGACACTGTGTTGATCTCGGCAGGGCTCAGTCGCATGTGTGGGGAAAGGCTGGGTATCTGTCCACTGACCTTGGCTGGGGACCTGCTGCCTGTGGGTTAGCCGGCTGTACACTTACCTTAGCTGCGGCAGTCTGGCTCTGCTCCACATGCCTCTCATCCTCTTTCTGGGGCCAGTGGGCTACCCCAGGTTTGTCCTTCTCATGGCCGTGGCAGGGTACAAGCCGGCACCCCCCAGTGGGGAGGCCCCAGTCAAGCCTCTGCCTTCATCCCACTGGCTGAAGCAGGCTATATGGTTGGGCCTGGTGTCACAGATGGGACTGGGCTCACCCACGGTGGGAGGTCACTGCCAGGTTACACGGCAGAGGCCAGAGATAGGAGGAAGGGTAAAGAATCGGGGCCATTTTTGCAAACAACTGTAGTCCGGCTCGCCATCCCTCACATCTCTGACGTGAAGATAGAGTCGTACCTTCCCAGGACCCACATAAATCACACCCAGTCACAGGATCAAGATTAAAGGCCGGGATACTGTGATCTCCACCAGGTTTGGATATGGCTTCTCTTAACCTAGAGACCTTGGAAATGAAAAGACAAGCCGTGCGTTCCTACGTTCCCAATGTGCAGCGGTGACACAGCCAGAGTAACTCTAGTAATCCTGCTGTTCAAAAGGGGAAGAATGGCAAGCCCTTGGCGGTCCCTGCTCCACAGATGTCCAAGATCCCTCTGGGCAAAAATGTCCCCGGGTCCCCTCACTCTGGGGCCAGGGAATGTTTCCTGGTTAGGCCTTCCCTGGCTCAGCTCCCTGGTTCCCGACCCTCCCCACCACAGCATCCGTCCTATCACCTGCCTGAGCCACTTCTGAAAAGCGGTGGAAAACGTTCCTTTGAGGAACTTTCTCAGCCTGCTTCCTGCCCACCCAAAGGTACGGCTCTTTGACTCTAGGGTGGTGACAAGTTTCCTAGTAGAGCCGTCAGCAAGACTTTGTGAGTTTCCTGTGTATCTTTGTGCCAAAAGCCACACCCACAATTCTCTCGGAGGCTGTCCTTTCTCTGAACCCAATTCTAGGCGCTTTTGGCTTAAAACCTTCTGCTGTTGAATCCCCGGAGATTCCCAGGAATCGCGGCCAGCGGGAGAACGTACTTATGCCGACTTCGTTCTTTCGGAGGTCTCAACGAAGAGCCTTACTTTCCATTGACACCCCTTATTTGTCACCCGGTCTTCCCCCTGAGATCACTTTCCTGGATCTGATCTTCCTTCAATCCCTGAGTTTCTGTCTTACTCTGAAAACCTTTTACTGACTGGAGATGAGAAATCTTCTCTAACCCAGCCCATCTTTGGTCTTCTGTATTCTCTCTGAGTTCCATTTAGGACATGGCCAGTTCTTTTTTGAGTTTGTCTCTTCCTTATCGGACCTTATGCTATGCAGCTTGTAAGACGCTTTCACGGTTCTGCCCAGAATTGATCTCTTTGCTCGAGTCCACAGTTCAGTAGGTGCATTCTCTGTCTTCTGAGTGGCTACAGGTGACAGTTTTACCAAATGTTTGCCGTGAAACAGTGTCCAACTGCCATGTCTCCGGTCTCTGCTTGCTACCCAGTCCCAAGGCCTATGCTACAGATTTTAGTTTTCTGTTAGGGCAGCATTTTGTTTCTAGATACCAATATCCGTCTCAGCTATCTGTTGTCACAGTAATGCGGCATTAACAAAACCTCAGCAGATGTGACAACACGCCATTTCTGTTCACGTGCTGGGGATCAGCTGGGTGTCACCTCAGCAACCCTGATCTTGACTGGATTCACTTAACGTGTCTGAGAATCTGCTCGCTGCGGGCTGTCCGTCCACTGGTCTTGGTTGCCGGAATCCAGCACTGCTCCACATTTCTGTCATCCTCCTCCTGGGACCAGGGCTGAGCCAGCCTTGATCTTCCCACGGCGACGGCTGACGGAGGTACAAGCGAGCAAATCCCAACGCACAAGCACATTTCGAGCCATTACGCGTATCAAGCCCAGTTAACCTACCCTCAGCCAAAATCTAATGACGTGGTGTCGAGGGTCACGGCAGGTCGTCCTGCCCCTGTCGAGAGACCATGCGTGATTCCTCACGTGGCAAAGGTCGCAGCTACAGGGAGGGAGGAGAGGTGGCAAGATTTGGGACCGTTTTTGTAACCTGTTACAGCAGCTTAAGACATCAGCATAACTGGTGGTCAGTGGGTTTCTTCAGAATTCCCCCCAGCCTAAGTGACAAGAGCCGAAGGATTCATATGTGAAAGGGTTCAGAATCATTTTCACTTAGAAAGATAAACTTACCGTTGATAGTAGCATCTTCAAATTGGTGTAGAAAAGGTGAAGTCTCCAAGAATTTAAACGTGTGCCGTGTACGCAAGGTCTCCCTAGAAGGTTCATTTCCCTTTTATAAATCTGCGGCACTTACGAGATTTTACAGAGTGTAAGATTAATAGGATTTGGTTTTTACCCTGTCATCACTTAGATTGGCTCCATCATCAGTGGCTGGAGCAGCAACGTAAACTTGAGAAAAGATCTGTCGGCTAAGATCAGTTGCTCATTCATTCAGCAACATTCATGAAGTCCCTGCTAGGTCCTAGACACTGCGAGGGTCCCGTAGTGGGCAGAAATAAATGTAGTCATTAGCTTTGGAGAGCGTATGGCCCCGTGCATCTATTACTAACCAGGATGCCTCAGTTAAGAAATCTGTGGTTAAAGAAAAAAAAAAAAAAGGAAGAAAGATGACAAAGGGATTTAGGACCTTTGCCTTCATATCAACAAGTGCTGTTAAACTCTGCAACTCAGCTGTGAGATTTGGTTATCCGGTGTTTCTGGATTTCACCCCGCGCTGATGGCTTTAAAAAAAAAAAAAAAAAGGCAAAAAGACTGTCAGTCATTAGGGCAGGGATACGACTGGAAAACCTAGGAGACTTTTCTGAAGTAGAGAGTCTTACTCTGGGTCCACAGATGCCTCCACTCGGTGATGCATGAGTAGAATTTCGGTGGTCCGTGAACTTGGATGGGGGAAAAAAGTCCACCTTCCCTGTCACTAACTGTACTGAAATTTGCCGTGTCCTTCAATTACGAAAAAGGCAACTGGTGTGAGAATAGTGCCTGTGACTTGTCGCCAGGAGAGATCACAGGTCTTTTCAGCACGCTTGTTGTAGATAGATCGAAATATCACTTCCGCTCTTCTCTGTTTAGAAATTATTATAGTTCTAGACCCGCTGCTGCATCTTCCTTAATGCATTAATAAAGCACAGGCACAGGGGCACCCGGCTGACTCCGGCGGTGGAGCGTGCGACCCTCGATCTTGGGGTCATGAGTTCGAGCCCCCTGTTGGGTGTAGAGATCACTTTAAAAAAAAGATTTTAATAAAGCACATGACATTGCCATAGCGTGAATTTTTCCTTTTCATTTCTTAAGTAACTATTTCAAAATACTTGGTTTCTTTTGGATTCCTGTTGATTTTTAGTTTAGTTTACTTTGTGTATTGAAGCAGTGTCCTAAGAAAGGGTCCGGGGGTTTCACTCACCTGCCAGGGAAGAGTTGATAGCACCAGAGAGGTTCAGCATAAAATGCCGAGGCAGGAGTCAGCAAGCTTTCCGTAAAAGGCCAAACAGTACGTGTTTTTCAGGCCATACAGTTGCTGAAACTGTATCAGCACAATTGCTGTCCCAATAGCTCAGCTCTGCCTTTGGAGCATAAAGCAGCCAGAAGCAACAGACGCACAACTGTGCGTGGCTAGATTCCAATAAAACTTTATTTATAAAAACAGGCCGTGGGCTGGCTTTGGCCCACAGGCTGTAGCTTACCACTCCTGGTTCTAGAGCTTAGCGTGCACGATCTTGGGGGCGTGTCGTCCTACAAAGCATCGTTGAGGCTCGAGCCTCTCGGTTTTTTTTTTTTTTTTCAATGTTTATTTTTATTTTTGGGACAGAGAGAGACAGAGCATGAACGGGGGAGGGGCAGAGAGAGAGGGAGACACAGAATCGGAAACAGGCTCCAGGCTCTGAGCCACCAGCCCAGAGCCCGACGCGGGGCTCGAACTCACGGACCGTGAGATCGTGACCTGGCTGAAGTCGGACGCTTAACCGACTGCGCCACCCAGGCGCCCCGAGCCTCTCGGTTTTATAGAAGCTTCTTAAATTTGCCCCCGGCCATCTTCACTCATTTGTATTTATGAATAAGCCGCTTATGGTGACGTTTTAGGCCTTATACCAAAAAGCCGGAACACGATTCCTTCTCTGAGTTTATGGCCTGAGAAAGCGCACATCAGTCCTATGCACAGATCATTGCCCAGCATCTAAGAATACCAGCCTTGGAGGCAGCCTGGGTTCGAATCCAGGCCCTGCTACGTACTACTGGGCCCTGCTACGAACGAGTTACGTAGTCTGCCTAGGCCTCATCCGTACGGTAGTGTTAGGAATGATAGTGGTGATAGTCCCCACCTCACGGGAATTGTTGGGAGCATCAAACGAGACCATTCTTGTGGAGTGCTCAGCAGAGGGCCTGCCATCCTGGAAGCAACGGAAGAATGTCAGCTGCTACTTTGCTTGCTTAACCCGTAAAATGGGCAGGGGTCACCCATTCGCGTGAGTTATCAGTGCCTTAGATGATTTGGACGTGCCATTCATTGAGGAAATACATTTGGAATATCACGTGCACTCAGATGTTTGCAATTTCACTTTCCCCTGCTCATCTTTCCGCGAACACGAATTCAAAACAAAACAAAACAAAAATCGAGCAGCTGGATTCCGTAACTTCACAAGCAAAGAACGCAGCTGGCAATGTGGGATAAATAAATTTTGCGCGATAAACACGTCTTTGTTAATAAAACTCTGCATGAAGTGTAAGCTGGGCGTTTCGATCACTTTGTAAAAGACTATTCCAATGAGTGAGTGTGGAGCTGATTCCAAAATGTGGCCTCGAACCCGTTACGCCACGTAACTCAATCGAAATCCACGGATTGTGCAAAGTTTCCGCAACTGAGAGCCCTTAACTAGCAGAGTGGGCACCTGAGCAAAATGAACGCTAGCTTGATTGCTTTAAAGAACAGAAGTTATATTCACAAATACTCTCTTATTCGGGACAGTTGAATAGCTCTTTTCAATCTCCCGTTTTTCCCGTGGGGTTTGTCACGGTCCTGGTGGTTCAGGTTTGGGGAAAGAAAAGAAGCCCCCGTCCCCCCCCCCCCCCCCCCACTTTTTTTTTTCTCCCAGGGTCAGAAACTAGCAGCTGCGGTTAGAAGGTCTCCACCCGCCCGCCTTGGTATAAGCGATTTTCTGGTGTGTGCTTCGGGGGGATCCGCTGTGGTTGTTGCCTGCCTGTTCTTATCGAAACTCACCTTGTGTTGACAGGGGACGCCCCCTTCCAGTGCTGGCTCTGTAGCGCCAAGTTCAAAATCAGCTCGGACTTGAAAAGGCACATGCGCGTGCACTCGGGGGAGAAGCCTTTCAAGTGCGAGTTCTGCAATGTCCGCTGCACCATGAAGGGCAACCTCAAGTCGCACATCCGCATCAAGCACAGCGGGAATAACTTCAAGTGTCCGCATTGCGACTTCCTGGGTGACAGCAAGGCCACCCTCCGCAAGCACAGCCGGGTGCACCAGTCGGAGCATCCCGAGAAGTGCTCGGAGTGCAGCTACTCGTGCCCCAGCAAGGCGGCGCTGCGCGTCCACGAGCGCATCCACTGCACCGACCGGCCCTTCAAGTGTCAGTACTGCAGCTTCGACAGCAAGCAGCCCAGCAACCTGAGCAAGCACGTGAAGAAATTCCACGCGGACGTGGTCAAGACCGAGGCCTTGGAGAGGAAGGACTCGGGCCGGCAGAGCAGCCGGCAGGTGGCCAAGCTGGACGCCAAGAAGACTTTCCACTGCGATATGTGCGAAGCCTCGTTCATGCGCGAGGACTCGCTCCGCAGCCACAAGCGGCAGCACAGTGAGTACCACGAGAGCAAGAACTCGGATGTGACCGTCCTGCAGTTCCAGATAGACCCCAGCAAGCAGCCGGCCGCGCCCCTCACCGTGGGCCACCTGCAGGTGCCCCTGCAGCCCAGCCAAGTGCCCCCGTTCAGCGAGGGGCGAGTCAAAATCATCGTTGGTCATCAAGTGCCGCAGGCCAACACCATCATCCAGGCCGCGGCCGCCGCGGTGAACATCGTGCCCCCCGCCTTGGTGGCGCAGAACCCGGAGGAGCTCCCGGGGAACAGCCGGCTGCAGATTTTGCGCCAGGTCAATCTGATCGCCCCCCCCCCAGCCCTCGGGGTGTCCGAGCGAGGCGGGCGCCATGACCCAGCCGGCTGTGCTGCTCACCGCTCACGACCAGGCCGACGGAGCCACTCTGCACCAGACTCTCATCCCCGCGACCCCAGGCAGCCCCCAGGAAGGCTCCGGCAACCAGACTTTCATCACCAGTTCGGGGATTACATGCACTGACTTTGAAGGCCTTAACGCTTTGATTCAGGAGGGGACAACCGAAGTGACCGTGGTAAGCGACGGAGGTCAGAACATCGCCGTGGCCACCACGGCCCCGCCTATATTCTCCTCTTCCCAGCAAGAATTACCCAAGCAGACTTACTCCATCATTCAGGGGGGAGCCCACCCAGCCTTGCTCTGTCCGGCGGATTCCATACCAGATTAGACCTGGAAAACCAAAAGAAAGAGGAAAAGAGGACTGACGAAACAGGAAGGCGTAAATAGAATTCTGTGAGAGGTTTGCTCTCAATGTTTTTAAGGATTGTTGTGAAACCCCTCCCCTCGTAATAAATTGTAATTTTATACTGCTTAACTATAATTTTTTAATGCTGTAACAATAACTTTGAGGCCACCTCTGAATCGCCGTGTTATTTAGCTGTTGTAGGATTCTTAAATGTTCCCAAGATGATTCCAGTTAGGGGTTGGAATTAAATGCAGTGAGTCGTGAGTACATTTGTTTTGTCCAGCTTGATTTACCAGTTCTGAGAAGGGTTTTTTCCAATCTCATTAAATTTGTGTACGAGATGGGACTTCCCGACCTCTCTTAAGTTACGGTTCTGAAATTCTCCTTCGAGTTTGGGCTATTAGTGTTTTAGTACATGGATACCAATCTATTGGCGTGAGGACCATTTTCTACATAATGTTACACGGATACTGGACACACCCCCCCCCCCCCAAAAAAAAAAAAAAAAAATGTTTTGTGCTAAATCAAAAAAAAAAAAGGAATGGTTTCCTAATAAATTGATATGTGAGTAAAATATACTGAATGTTAATGATTCTTTAGAGCCACAGTATGACTGGGGCATGATGGGTGTGAATTGTCCTATGGCTAAAGAGAATTTGAAGAAGCAAAGGTTTTTAGACCCCTGATAAATATTATACAAACATACCAGTCAACTTAAGTATGCATGGTGTCCAAAGTGACCCAACTGTATAGCATTTCGAAACCTGAGATTGATGAGCCTGACGTTTCTGTTTAGATGCAAATGTGATGTGAGTTCCTACTTACGTTTAGGATAGTTTTCTTGGATGCGATTGTTTTAAATATCAACATACGGGCAGTCCCAGGGACCAGATGAGTAGGACTGGGAAAGTACTTAGGGTTTTCGAAAGCGCAGGCTCTACGATGGAAAGGGAAATTTAAAGGTTATTGTTTTGGATTGAAATGCTGTTTGATCAGTAGGTGGCACCAGAGAGCAAGCTAGAATCACTCAGGCTTCCACCCAAAGACATGAACTTCAGGGTGGTTACCTCTAATTTCCAGCCTCTAGCATGATCTTCAACTCATGTTGGGCTCTTAGTATATACTGAACGAATGAAACATGCTCTCACAGAGTGTCAGCAAGAACGAATGAAACATGCTCTCACAGAGTGTCAGCAAGGATTGGGGAGGAGAGGAGGGTTCTCTTGTGAGAGAAACACATTTACAATGTTAGAAAAAACACATTTTTTAACTTTATTTAAGATGTATTTATTTATTTGAAGACTTATTTGTTTTTGAGAAAGAGAGTACAAGCAGGGAAGGGGCAGAGAGAGGGGGACAGAAGATCCGAAGCAGGCTGTGACTACAGCAACTAGCTCCACATGGGGCTCGAACTCATGAACTGAGATGATGACCCAAGCCCAAATTGGATGCTTAACCAACTGAGCTGCCCAGGTGCCCTAACTTTTTTTTTTTTTTTTTTTGGGGTAGTGTTTTTATTTTTATTTTGAGAGAGAGAGAGAGAGAGAGCAGGGGAGGGGCAGAGAGAGAGGGAGACAGAGAATCCCCAGCAGGCTCCACACTCCCAGTGTGGAGTCCTGTGTGGGGCTCAGACCCATGAACCATGAAACCATGGCCTGAGCCAAAATCAAGAGTCGGATGCTCAACCGACTGAGCCACCCAGGTGCCCCCAAAACACATTTTTTCCAGAGTCCTCACCACTTTGACTTTCCTGGAGCACAAAGTTCTCATGCGGATCAGCTCACTTTTGCATAAAGATATTACCCTCCCCCCCTTTTTCTCTGCCAATAACAAACTTAGGAAATACACACAATGGTGATGCAGAAACCTTCAGGGTTTGCCTGTTGGAAATAGGAAAGTCAGCTTCCCTTAGGAAATAGCTATAGAGTTTGAGCTTTCTTTGATCCTTAATATTTGAACATAATTCTGAAGGTTCTGGGATGGTGGGGTTGCCACAATTTATTTTCCTATTAGCAATGGATATAGTGAGCCACTAACCATGATTTGGTAAGAAATTGAAAAAGTTTCCAGCATACTATGTTAATATTTTAATAATTTCACTGCTTTAGAATTGTTGCTTACAGCTCTTTAGCGTACTATTTAGCTAGGGGCACCTGGGTGGCTCAGTTGGTTGAGCATCTAACTTCAGCTCAGGTCATGATCTCACGGTTCATGGGATGGAGCCCCGCATCGGGCTCTGCACTGACAGTAGTGAGCCTGCTTGGGAGCCTCTCTTTCTGCCCCTCCCCCACTCATCCTTTTTCTCTCTCTCTCTCAAAATAAGTAAACTTAAATAAATAACTATGTAGCTATTCAGTTTTATCCGGGAAACTTCTAGTACCACGAACTTGTTTCCTATCTCTTTCTTTTTTTTCTCAGAATGCCCCCTTTTCTTTTTCAACTTTTAAAGAGGTTTTTTTTTTCCCCTGATTAGAAATGCAGTGTACATTCAAGGTAGAAAAGATGTGAAACACATATTATTTTTAAAAATTAAAGTTGCTAGGGGCATCTGGGTGGCTCAGTCGGTTAAATGTCCGACTCTTGATTTGGGCTTAGGTCATGGTCTCCCAGTTTATGGGATCAAGCCCCGCATGCCTGGGATTCTCTCTCTCGCCCTCTCTGCCCCTCCCCTGCTCATTCACTTTTGTGCTCTCTCTCTCCCTCTCTCTCTCTCAAAATAAATAAACATTTTTTTAAAAAAAATTAAAGTTACTAGTATTCTTACCACCCAGACATAAAAATTGTGACCATTTTGATGGATTTTCTTTTTTGATGGACTTCCTTTGTTTCTATGTTTATGTATGGTATGCCTTCCACCCCAGTTATAGAGTTGGGTTTGAATTGAACATGCTGTTTTCTGTTTATATGTTCTATTTCTTTTTAAATCTTTGCACCTTGCCTGGCTGCTGCCCTCTGTATACACATATACATGCCTATGTACACACACACACACACACACACACACACACACGTGCATATTTGCATTTTTTTGTAACAAACCACAACAGCAAAATGTGTTCCTTGCAACAAACTATCTATCGGATGGTACAAAAACCAAGCCAATCCTCTCCAGCCCCCTCCCTATTCTCATCCTACCCAAGGTTAGTAATGTTAAGTTTTCTCTGCGTTCATACTAACATACATAGGCTCAAAAAATAACAGAAAAGGTTTTTTTCCTATTTTTCTCATAATTGTATCACACTATGTATATTTCTCTGTAAGTTGCTCTTACGATGCTGTGTATTAACAGTACTGCAGGTGAATACAGCTATCTCTAACTTTCTGCTTAAGCAAAAGGTAGTAGGATGAACATACCACACGTTATTCGACCATCTCCCTACTCGTGGACGTGCAGGTTTCTCCGTTTTCATTTGCCGTTACAAACGGCAGCGGTAAACGTCCTACCTGATCGCTCACGTTCAGTTGTGCTTTCGGAGTTTCAGCGAGTGGCCGTGGCTGGTACTGGCATAGTTTGAGATTACTTTTTCGACACGGTAGTCTCACGCGTGGTGTGCATCCCCACCATCACCAATCCTGGGTGTTAGCAGTCTTTCAAGTTTTGTCAAGCTGGCGAGGGAAATGAGCCATCTGGTCTGTGTGCGTGTCGCCAGCTGGTGTTTTCATCTGCCTTTCTGTGGCGTCTCTATATAGACTTGTTGGTGATTTGCATTTCTCTTGTCTGTGAACCTTAAACGCATCGTCCCTCACTTCCCTACTTGGATTGTTGGGCACTGGAGACACGAACCCCATGTCTGTCACATATTGCTGAGTTTTCTTCCCTCCTGTCCTCTGTCTGGGGACTGTTCTTGCAATGCCATCACCATACAAAAAAAAACTATCTTTTTCTATCGTCAGAATCTTCTGCTGCGTCACTTGTGGCTCCTGTTTTATCTAGGACAGGTCCTCTCTTCCCCTGAGATGAGAAGAGGGTTTTTTTCCTTTAATATTTTTGTGGTGTGTTTTTAGTTAGCAAGTTACTGCAGCAAAAATTGCTAGCTATGCCCACAGGACATGGGAATTCGGTGGCTCACACGGGCAGGACCATTTGTTAAATCAAATATTCTTTTCCTCGGAACAGAAATCCTGATTTCACCTGTAGACCAAGTTCTCGAATACACTTGGGTCTGTTTCTGGAAACTCTGATTTGTCTCACTGATCTTTAATGTCTTTTCTGGTCTGCCGGCAACACAGACTTTATTATATTAGCTCTAAGATAAGCCTTACTGTCTTTTAGAATCACAAAGCCTCCCTCAGCTATTCTGTTCCAAGATTCTCTTAGCGATTCTTAGATATTCTTTCTTCCAAATGAGCTGTTGTTTGTTTGTACTATACAGTACTTCTCAGCTCCCCTCCCCAGGAAAGAAACCTTTTGAGAATTTTTATTAGAAATGTGTTGGGGCGCCCAGGTGGCTCAGTCGGTTAGGCGTCTGACTTCAGCTCAGGTCATGATCTCACGGTCCGTGAGTTCGAGCCCCGTGTCGGGCTCTGTGCTGACAGCTCAGAGCCTAGAGCCTGTTTCGGATTCTGTGTCTCCCTCTTTCTCTCTCCTCCCCCGCTCATGCTCTGTCTCTCTCTTCTCAAAAATAAATGAACGTTAAAAAAATTAAAAAAGAAAAAAAAAGAAATGTGTCAATGTGATATTGCACCTATAAACAGAATGACTTTTTAAAACATGTTAACTCTTACACCCAAAAACCTTTATTCAAATCCTGTGGTAACCGTTATTCAATAAAATCATATGGTGGCTCAGCCAGTTAAGCGTCGACTTAGGCTCAGGTCATGATCTCATGATTTGTGAATTCGAGCCCCACATCGGGCTCTCTGCTGTCAGCACAGGGCCCGCTTCGGATCCTCTGTCCCTCTCTCTCTCTCTCTCTCTCTCTTTGCCCCTTTCCCATTCATGCTCACTCTCTCTCAAAAGTAAACATTAAAAAATAATCATAATAAGTAAAAATAAAATCTTTTAAAAAATCGTATTAATTGACAATCAGTATTAGAAACTCTTGGTCTCCCATATATATAATTTACGATGGTCATAATACAGTCATCTCATTTCTAGGTTCTTTCATCTTGTAATATTTCTGCTACTTTGTTTTCTTGTCCGGTTGCAATTAGCCTGAGCCTCCAAGAAAAGGTGATACAGCTGGCATCTTTTTGTGTCTCCAGTTGGAATGTGAATGGCTTCAGAATCTCCCCGTTTAATATAATATACGCTGTTCTTTTGAGCGGTAGTTTTTCTAGCACTTTGGTCACTTTGTTCTGCACTTTTCACTTAGAGTTTTTATCAGGGTAGTTTGCTGAATTTTGTCAAATATCTTTGGAGTGTCTTGACATAGCTTTTTGGGGTTTGCACGTAAGTACGCGGATGCAGTGAATTCGTATAGCCTGGTCCTGAATCACCTTGCGTTCCCGGAATGAGCCATCTCGGTCACATTGGCTGAGTCTTGTAATACACTGCTCGGTTGCATTTACTCTGTTTCACTTGGAAGTTCTAGAACTCTAACCATAAGCGCCATTGATCTCTGGGTTTCTTTTTTGTGCTCATATTTGCTTGTTCCTGGTGGGTGATGCTACTCTGCAGATAAATTGGCACTCTTCTTTTTCAGGGACTTAGCAGTAATTTTGCCATCTCGGGAATGATCTGTTTACTGTGTGGGCTGCAAGCGCTTTTTCATTGCACATCCTTAACAAAACTTCCCAACTTTTTCTACAGTTATCAGTCTGTGCGGGTTTTATAGCCCTTGTGGCTCGATTTTGGTCATTTATATTTTGCAAAAGAAAAATCATTCACTTTGCTCTAGCTTTCAAGTCGCCCACTCTATAATTCTGTTCAACATCCTCTTAAAATTATTTTTAAATCTTCGGCATTTAGGGGACATGTATCAGCTTTCTTTTTTTTTGTTGTTGTTTAATTTTTTTAACGTTTATTTATTTTTGAGAGAGAGAGAGAGAGAGAGAGAGAGAGTGCAAGTGGGGGAGGGGCAGGGAGAGAGGGAGACACAGAATCCGAAGCAGGCTCCAGGCTCTGAGCGGTCAGCACAGAGCCCAATGCGGGGTTTGAACCCAGGACCCGCGAGATCATGACCTGAGCCAAAGCTGGATGCTTCACCAACTGAGCCTCCCAGGCACCCCACCAGCTTTCTTATTGCTACTGGTTTCTAGGGGGTGTTTCTGTTTTGTTTTGTTTTTTTTGTTTTTTTGTTTTTTTGTATTTTCAGTCTGCTCCTCAGTTTGCCAAAGGGATTGTCTGTTGTCCACTTGTATTAAAGTAAAAGTTAAAATATTAGAGTAAAAGCGTTTGCTTTTATTTACTTGCCTTACCCTCCTCCATTCTATTATTTTCTCTTCTCTCTTTATTCATTCGTTTTCCTACTTTTCCTTCCGTTTAGTTTGTTCCTCTAATTTCCTGCGCGTTCACTTCTTCCCAGCCTTTCATAAGGAAAGCATCAAAAGCTATGTATTTTCCACGGTGGCTTCGCCTCTGTTAAAAAGATAATCTTTTAAAGGGTTTACATCAGGACTGTCACAAATGACAGTCACACGTGACATGACAGAAACATAAAATATTCATGAGTGAAACGTAACGAAAATATTAACGAGGGCATTGGTTGCCACAGGTTACAGCAGGTGCGAAGGAGAATTCGGTGCACATACACTCACATACCCGACCAGAAATGCTACAGTGAATTCACAGACACGGGCACCACTGCTCAGTGTCTCGTGGGCAAAAGCCACTGCATTCCACCTGACAAAGTGCCTTTGCATTCCTGTGGATGAGGTATTTGCGTTATTATACGTTCCTGTGACTCACAAAGTTGCCAAGTATCTCAAAACCAACAAAAGGCACTAACCTGTCGAGAATTCGATAACCCAGAGCTGGGAACAGACAGGATACCCAGCAATCATTTTTGCCTATTTCGGGGTCTTCCAGAAATGTCCGTGATGTCTATATCCCTGTAGATTTTTTTTTTAAGTTTATTTACTTATTTTTGAGAGAGAGAGAGAGACAGAGTATGAGTGGGGGAGGGGCAGAGAAGGTGGGAGAATCCCAAGCAGGCTCCAAGCTGTCAGCGCAGAGCCTGATGCGGGGCTCAGACTCACAAACCATGCAATCGTGACCAGAGCCAAAACCAAGAGTCGGACGCTTCAACCGACTGAGCCACCCGGGCGTCCCCCTATAGATTCTTTTTTTTTTTTTTTTAACATTTATTTATTTTTGGGACAGAGAGACACAGAGCATGAACGGGGGAGGGGCAGAGAGAGAGGGAGACACAGAATCGGAAACAGGCTCCAGGCTCCGAGCCATCAGCCCAGAGCCTGACGCGGGGCTCGAACTCACGGACCGCAAGATCGTGACCTGGCTGAAGTCGGACGCTTAACCGACTGAGCCACCCAGGCACCCCAAGTCCTATTTTATATTTATTTACACGTGCCTGGCTTACTTTTGCCTTCTCTGTTATTTAATATCTTCTATCAGCTTCCTTTTTTCTTTGGTAGGAGAATTATCATTCGTACATTCACTACTGTCTTATTGAATGTTTTGTTTATTAAACTTTGTGATTTTTCTCCTTTTCCTTTTTAGCTTTTCTCTTTTCTCTTGAAAGTTCTTGCAAATGTCTCTGTTCTGCTAACAGTTACTTTCCAAGCTTTACGGATCATTTTTAAACTTACATTTTCTCCGGGCGCCTGGGGGGCTCAGTCGGTTAAGCGTCTGACTCTTAATTTCAGCTCAGGTCATGATCTTGTGGTTCATGGGATTGAGCCCCATGAATGGCTCTGTGCTGACGGCATGGAGCCTGCTTGGGATTCTCTCCCTCCCTCTCTCTGCCTCTCTCTCTCTCTGCCCCCCCCATTAAATAAATAAATATTTAACTTAAAAAATACATAGATTTACATTTCTCTACTGCTGTCTCAAATATAAATATTAGCCATGCCCCAACCTCCCCCAAAAAACCTCCTCCCCCATGACAGGGGACCCTTGGACCTCATGTCTTCCAAAAACCCCCTCCCCAAATCCTGAGTTTTGCCGAGACAGTTCATGAGTTTATTTCCAAGCTTTTGTTAAGATTTGTCCTGTGGTTTGTCTCAATTCCCGCATTATTATCACCCACTTACATTTGGCCAAAGATGACAATGGTCATTGTTTGCCATCATTTCCTGTATTAGTCGTCCTCTTCTCCTCTTTCACATCTTTACTCTGATCCTTATTCCGTTAAGAGTGCTTTCTTGAGTATGTTTTTCAGAACGGGCACCTCAGTGGGCATTCCCCTGGTCCTGGCAGATGAAAGATAGCTTGGGACATAGGATTCTTTTCTCTCCAGTGATCTTTAAAGGCTGTTCTAGTGGAGATGAAAGGTTCGATACTGATCTCATCCAATTCGCAGATGCCCTAGATCCAGGGACCAGCCACGCTGAGACAAAATGTCAGTGTCACTAGGGAAAAACGTGGAAACTCACCTCACTCCCCTCGCCCAATCAGAGTGACAGAACCAGTCTCTGAAGCTTCCAGAATAGGAGGACCCGAAGGGCTTGGACGTGGCAAATGTTACGATCTAGAAAAGTTTTTTGTTGCACGTGCCCTCCTACTTCTCAGCAACAAAAGTAGGGTTATCTCATTTGAAATTTGCATTTTTTTATTCCCTATGACCATGCAGCTCCTAGCTTTTTTTTTTCTAACTGAAGTATAATTGACACAGAATATTATAGTAGTTTCAAGTATGATTTGTTATATATATATTACACATACATACATATACGTTACATATGTAATATACATACATATTACAAAATGAACCCCAACGTAAAGTTACCATCCATCACTATACAAAGGTTTTTTTTTTTGGTTTTTTTTTTAATGTTTTATTTATTTTTGAGACAGGGAGAGACAGAGCGTGAGCAGGGGAGGGGCAGAGAGAGAGCGAGACACAGAATCCGAAGCAGGCTCCAGGCTCTGAGCTGTCAGCACAGAGCCCGACGCGGGGCTTGAACTCACAAACCGCGAGATCATGACCTGAGCCGAAGTCGGACACTCAACCGACTGAGCCACCCAGGCGCCCCCACTGTACAAAGTTTTTACAGTATTACTGACAGTATTGCCTATGCTGTACGTTACATCCCCCTGTCTTATTTATTTTCTAACCGGAAGGATGTGCCTCTTAATCCATTTCACCTAATTTGCCCATCTCCCCACCCACCTGCCATCCAGCAACCATCAGTTTCTTCTCTGTATTCATGAGTCTATTTTGTTTGTTCATTTGCTTTGTTTTTCAGATTTCATATGTAAGTGAGATCATATGGTACTTGTCTTTCTCTCTCTGACCTCATCTCTCTTAGCAGACTACCCTCTAGACCCATCCATGTTGCCGCAAAGGGCAAGCATTCGTTTTTTTATGGCTGAGAAATATTCACATATGAATTTATCCATTCATCTATTGATGGACACTTAGGCTGCTTCCATGACTTGGCTGCTGTAAGTAACACTGCGATAAACGTGGGGATGCAGATATCTTTTCGAGCTAGTGTTTTTTTCATTGTCTTCGGACAAATACCCACATGGTAGCTAAACTTTCAGTTTTCTTAAGGAAACTCCACAGTGTTTGCCATGGTGGCCGCACCCATTTGGCTAGAGCTCCAAGCTTTAAACATTTTTTTTCTACATCAGATCATCACTAGAAATAATTTGGGGAGGGGCGGGGGCGCGCCTGGCCGGCTCAGTCGGAGGAGCATGTGACTCTTGATCTCAGGGTCATAAGTTCGAGTCCCACATTGGGTGTGGAGATTACTTAAATAAATAAACCTTAAAAAAAATTTTTTTCTATTGGGATGTGGTAAACTACATAAATATATTATGCATTTTGATAAGTAATTATTAAAGATAAGCAAAATCTTACTGGTAATATATATCTTGATGAACTAGATAGGCCTACTTTTTTTTTTAATTTTTTTTTAATGTTTTATTTATTTTTGAGAGAGACAGAACATGAGTGGGGGAGGGGCAGAGAGAGAGGGAGACCCAGAATCCGAAGCAGGCTCCAGGCTCCAAGCTGTCAGCACAGAGCCCGACACACTTGAACTCACAAACTGTGAGATCATGACCTGAGCCCAGGTCGGACACTTAACCGACTGAGCCACCCAGACTCCCCAGATAGGCCTACTTTTTAAATCAGCTTATATATCCTTGATGAATGTTACCTTTCTCAAAAAAAAAAAAAAAAATTTTTTTTTACCAACTGCTGGAATAAGATACATGTAATTTTCAGTCATTCTCTTTTTAATGGGTGTAAACCCTGAGAAGTCTCTTTCACATAAGGATATGGGAACAGAAATTGTATTGTTATAGTGATGCTTCTCAGTTATTTTAATGCCTTCTGAATTACATGCTAGAAAATCACATAATGATCGATCCTAACTAATTGGGTCCATTTGGGTAAAAGCAAAGAGGTGAAAACCACCTAGGATTTCTCTGCCAGGCATGGAGCACTTACCTTCTCAACACTGACACCGTAAGTGCCCGCATTTTGTCCTTTTTTTTTTTTTTCCGGCATCCCAGAGATTTTACAGCCCTGTGTGTTGATTCAGTACAGATTATTCATGATGAGTTCTCAAATGATCAAGGTTAGGAAAAAGTACACACAGAAATCAAGGATCCGAGAATTGATTTCCTTCATCAATCCCATAAACCTCTTGAAAGACCTTTGTTTACTCCTGAAACACAAGAACCTTACCTGAAGTCGCTGTCCCTAGAGCGGTGGTACAGCTCTAACTTTCTGTGTAAGGAGCCAGATAGTAAATATTTTCAGCTCTGTGGACCACACGGTCTTTGTTACGACTATTCAACTCCGCCACGTATCCTGGGAGCCATAGACAGTACGTAAAGGAGTAGGTGTGGCTGTGTTCCAGTAAAACTTTACTTATGGGCATCGAAATCTGAATCTCATAAAATTTTCACATGTCAGGAAATACTCTTTTCCTTTTGTATTTTTTTTCAGCCATTCAAAAAAAAAACTGTGAAAACCATGCTTAGCTTACAGGTCCCGCAAAAAACAAGTGCTGGGCCATAGGTTGCCAACCCTTGATCTGGACCCTGCGCATAGTAGGTGCATGATAAATATTTATTAAATAAATGGCAGTAATGATTTTCAGTGGTAAAAGCTGAGATTTCTTGACCCACGATATGCCACCACCAGGCTGAATGCTGTACGCAATAATCTCATTTAATGCTCCCCTCCACCCGTGAGGGCGGTTATCCCTCACACTGTGCTGGGAAGGATGTGTTTCTCAACTGGCCTGGTGTAAGAATCAGCTGAAAAATGTGCTTTAAGTGCCCACGGACACAGCCCAGCTCAGAAACTCCCATACGGTGCCTCTGGACAGGTCCTGATAATCTGTATTTTAAATCTAGCACCTCTGGGAGGCTCCTGGGTGGCTCAGTCGGTTAAGTGTCTGGCTCTTGATTTCGGCTCAGGTCATGATCTAGCTCGTGGTTTGTGGGTTCGAGCCCCACATCAGGCTCTGCGCTGACAGTGCGGAGCCTCCTGGGGATTCTCTCTTTCCTTCTCTCTCTCCCCGTCCCCTGCTTGTGCTTGCACTCTTTCTCTCTCTCTCTCTTAAAATGAGTAGATAAACATTAAAAAAAGAAAATCTAGGGGCGCCTGGGTGGCGCAGTCGGTTGGGCGTCCGACTTCAGCCAGGTCACGATCTCGCGGTCCGTGAGTTCGAGCCCCGCGTTGGGCTCTGGGCTGATGGCTCAGAGCCTGGAGCCTGTTTCCGATTCTGTGTCTCCCTCTCTCTCTGCCCCTCCCCCGTTCATGCTCTGTCTGTCTCTGTCCCAAAAATAAATAAACGTTGAAAAAAAAATTTTTTTTAAATAAAAAAAATTTTTAAAAAGAAAAAGAAAATCTAGCCCCTCTGGGGATATTTCTGATCTAGGCAGTTGTGAAACATCAAGGTATAGAACCAGAGATTCAGAGAAGATAAGAGACCTTCCCCAGGTCACACAGCCGTTAGCCCTAAGAAGTTTCAACCTAGAGCCAATACTCAAGTGACCTGCCCTCGTTCTAATCAGTGTGTTTTTGCTGGTCAGGAGCTTCAGCCCGCTTGCTAAATCAGGGCTTGTTTGCAGGAATCCATGGGCAGAGGGACC
This sequence comes from Herpailurus yagouaroundi, assembly GCF_014898765.1. Taxonomy (NCBI): domain Eukaryota; kingdom Metazoa; phylum Chordata; class Mammalia; order Carnivora; family Felidae; genus Herpailurus; species Herpailurus yagouaroundi. Next base: position 2,962,234 of record NW_024412463.1, on the reverse strand, counting down.
TTCGTGGGATACTAAGTGAGACTGGGCAGGCTTTCCTGGCGTGCCCGCCGAGCCCACCCCCAGATGTGAATGACGGATCTAATTTTGTTGCGCCTTAGTTTACAGTATGATTCGGGGAACTCAGAGTTCGTCTCTTTGCGGTGAACCTGGGCACAACCAGATGCCTCCGTGTCGTATTTGCGCTTATTCCACCCGGCCGAGCAGAGCTGGTGAATGCACACCTGTACTGTGACACGAGTTCTCTCGAGACAACCCAAGGGCTGTGTCCTGGGACACGGTGACTGCGTGCATCCTAGCTCCTGAACGCTTTTTCTTTTCAGTAACTCATCCTTTCCGGTTTGGGCTTTGGAAGAATTCTCCTTGGAGAAGTAAAAACGAAATGCCTGCAACTGAAATTTCTCTTCCGTCCATTAGCCAGATTTGGATCTTTGGGAACGATTTCCGTAGAGACTAAAAACGCCAGTGGTTTTCTCCTCCAACCCTCCTGGTTCCTTCAGTGCTGTGCTGGTGTCCTTTCTGGAGGTCAGAAATTATCTGAGGTCGGGGCGCCTGGGTGGCTCAGCTGGCTAAGCGTCAGACTCTTGGTCTTGGCTCAGGTCACGATGTCACAGTTCATGAGTTCGAGCCCCACGTCAGGCTCTGCACTGACAGCATGGAGCCTGTTTGGGATTCTCTCTCTCTCTCTGTCTCTCCCTTTCTCTCTGCCCCTCCCCTGCTTATACTCTAAGTCTCTCTCTCAAAGCAAATAAAGAACACATTAAAAAAAGAAAAGAAATTGTCCGAGGTGGTCTGAGGAACCAGATTCAACCCCGTAGGGCTCTCCCACCACGGGACTCCCCGCTTTTAGCCCACGAACGACAGGTTCAACAACACAGGCTGCAAAGGGTGAACTCTCGTTTAAACCAACCCTTCACTTTTTTTTTCTAATCTTTTTTAATGTTTATTCATTTTTTGAGAGAGAGAGAGAGAGTGGGGGAGGGGCAGAGAAAGAGGGAGACCCAGCATCGGAAGCAAGCTCCAGGCTCTGAGCCGTCAGCATGGAGCCCGACGCGGGGCTCGAACTCACGAACCGTGAGATCATGACCTGGCTGAAGTCAGACGTTTAACCGACTGAGCCACCTGGGCGCCCCGACCCTTCACTCTTTGAAATGGTCTCTCACTACTTATTTCTGTGCTTCCAGTAAGATGGGAAAACAGAGTGAGACACAGGTCACGTGACTCGCCCAAGGTCCCTCTGCTGGTGACTGGCCTGATGGCCCCTGAGCCCGGCCCGCTTCATACATCATCACTTCCTTCCCCAGCCCTGAGTACCCGGCTAGTGGCTAACGCTCAGAGCCAAGATTACCTTTCTCACTCTGTTTGGTTTAGCTTTCTAATTTCGCTTGGTGCCTCTGACGTCATCCTGTTATGAGAGCAAATCAGGGCCCCCCCAAAAGTCCCCAAAACAGAGAACACAGGCTCCCAGAAAGGTAACAGTCTAATATTGATTTATTAAGAACCAGCAAGGTCACATTGCTACTGTCCTGGGTTGTGGGTCCTTTTCCCCTACATAAGCCCCCTTCCCACACACACACACACACACACACACACACACACACACACACACATTTAAAATTATATTTTACAACTGTGTGGGTATAACGATGGATGAGCCAGGCTGGATCATATTAAATATATTTTCTTTTGATTTCTAAAGCACTTTCACGGACTCTGAGCATCATGCCCACTGAGCTTAATGGAAAAGTCAGCCCCGGGGCTGGGAGATTATAACCAACATGAGAAATGCAAGAGAAGGTTCGTTCTACAGGGAGAAGACATGGGTTGGGCAGAAAGATACTCACTTGTATTTGTTTTGCCCTAGTTTATTTTATTTTTTTTTACAAAAGCGTTATTAAGACAATATTCATATACCAGACAGTTCACCCTTGAAACTGTATAATTCTAAATTTTGTTTAACGTTCATTTATTTTTGAGAGGGAGGAAGAGCGTGAGCCAGGGAGGAGCAGAGAGAGAGGGAGACACAGAATCCGAAGCAGAGCCCGACACGCTTGAACTCACAAACCGTGAGATCGTGACCTGAGCTGAAGTCAGATCTCACGGTTTGTGAGATCATGACCTGAGCTGAAGTCAGATGCTTAATCGACCGAGCCACCCAGGTGCCCCCACCCTTGAAACTGTATAATTTAACAATTTTTAGTATATTCACTAACATTGTGCAACCATTACCAGTATGTAATTGCGGAACATTTTCGATACCCCAAGAAGAAACCCCGGCTCCTTAGGAATCACTCTCCGTTCCTCCCTCTTCCCAGCCTCTGGCAACCACAAATCTGCTTTCTGGCTCTACGTTTTTGCCTTTTCTGAGCATTTCACATCCCTGGAATCATACCATACGGGATCTTTTGCGACTGATGGCTCTTATTCAGCGTAACGTTGTCAACGTTCGTGTTGTAGGATGTATCAGTGCTGAATAGTATTCCACTGTCTGGACAGGCCACGTTTTGTTTATCTGTTCACCAGTTGGTGGAAATTTAGGTTGCTTTCCTATTAGCCCTTGTTTGTAAGATATTCATATATTCAGATTTTTAGAATTATTTGTGCACTTTGATCATGATACCCGCTGCGTATTGAGCAACTACTCTGGGTCAGTCACACTAATTCAGTGAACGTCCCCAGCAGCCCCTTAAGGAGCTGTTATTACCCTCCCCATCTTAGAGCTGATGAGATTGAGCGATAGAAAGGGTAAGCAGCTGACCCCGGGTCCCACGGCTCGTTGATTTGATTTGATTTGAATCACACAGTGATTCAGATCTTCTTCTGCAGCCAGAATCCCGCGTCGGAAATCCAGTAAACAGCAGGGCACATCCGTCCGCCTTTGCTTGAACACAAAGACAGAGCAGTAGGTACGAGCCCAGGGGCCAACATGAAAGTGGGAGGGCATGGCAGGGGGATGGGACATTTCTCGCTCAGGTGAGTAGGACAGGTGGAGGTGGCGGGCCAAGGAGGTGCTCCGTTCTCCTACTAAGCTAACGTCCATTGAGCACTTCCTGCAGGCCGGGTACTTGCTAAGCATTTGACTGCCACCTCCTACCACCAACTCCCCCGAAATCAAGAATGGACCAGAAGAAAGCTCTGAGGTTTCTTCCGGCAACAGCATTGGCATCCCTGAGCCCCCGGGAAATACATCCCTCCATACTCATATCGGATTTACTTTTTTTTTTTTTAACATAGATACATTTATTCGTATTTTTAAAACACGGTTTCTTAGGACAGTCAAGATTTTTTTTGGACGGAAAAATTACAAGTCCAGTGGTACTTTTGACTATTCTTCCTGACATCAATCTCTTTTTTTTTTTTTTTTTTTCGAAAATTAACTATGACACTTGAGAAGAATTAGGAAGTTACTTTTTTAATGCTGGTGTGGTTTTGAGCAATGGTGATGGTCATTTACCTTGGACTGCATTTTTCCAGTATTATCCTTGCCCTGAGAGTTACTGCACGGGATTCTGAAGGTGGAACTAGATGTTATTTAGTTCTTAGAACAAGGGAGACTATAGAGCGAATGTTCTGGATCCCATCCACTCTTATGATACTGGCAGTTCGTTGGTAGAATCGTTCCGGCTGCGTGTACAGAACGAGGGACAGGTCAGGGGGACGAAGACACCGGGTCGAATGATTGAGCCCCTGCCTTGAAGCTGTTTATTGTCCAGGGCACCATTGTTTCCTCTACCAACACTGTGGGTCTGGAGGGCTGAGACTGATCCTGACCACTCTGCACCCCCGGAAAAAGCGCTCAGTAAATGTTCATGGAACTCATTCATTCATTCATTCATTCATACAATAAGTGTTTTTTGGCCACCTACCGTGCGCCAGATGCAGTTCTGGAAACTTGAGGGTTATCAATGAGCAGAGAGTGATCTTTGCCTTCATGGAGTCCACCTTCCAGGGCGGGGAAGCAGACAATACACAGCAAACAGAATACGTAAGTGTGTTATAACAGTGTCAGGAGGTGATGAGTGCTGGGGGGGGGAGGGGAGTTCGGTAGGGGGAGAGGGGTTGATGTTTTAAATAGGGTGGTCGGGGACGTCCTCCCTGAGAAGTTAAGATCAGGACAAAGACTGGAATGAGGGAGGAAGCCATGCGGTTACCAAGGAGAGGAGAATTCCAGAGGGAAAAGCCAGTGGGAAAACCCTAAGCGAAACACGAGAGTGCTTTTCGGTGTAAATGCGGCTGGAAACGGGAGAAAGCGAACAACAGCAGTAGACAACGAGGATGATGCGAGAATTTTTCTCTATGCCTTGTGCGTGCCTGACATATATCATGATAAAAATTAAAGCAAGAATACCAATTGTCTTCACTCTGCAAATATGCTGTTGGTGCTGCGGGGCAGGCAGGACCCTTGCCCTCTAGGAGCTCACGGTCTCATAAGGCAGACAGCACATAAGTGCTCTCGCGGGGGACACGAAAGCATGACCGGGAAGCCAGGTGACCCAGGTTTGGACCGCCCAGGGGAGGCTGCCTACGGAAGGTCAAAATGCCCAGTAATAGCCACAGGTGAAAAGCAGGAAGTAGGAAGTGGGGAGTGAGCATTCTAAGGGAGGGGGCGGGAACATACGAAGGTCTGGAGGGAGAGGGGTCCTTTGCGATTGGAGCATTTTTCCAGAAGGGAAAAGGGGAAAAAGGAAGAACACAGATTGGTGCTCTTTGTGGTGCATTTGGCGCCTGGGGAGGTTGTTTATCGCAGGAGAAAACAATGCCACACGTATACCATAAATAAAAGACGATCGTACAGTTCACCGTCCAAACTGGGACACCTGTGGGAGTGAAGGGGCACCGTTGAGAATGATGTTGGGAGAGCAGATGTGAATCAGCTTCCAATGTGCCGTTGTGACTGACGGAAGGCCACGGCCAGAAGCTGTCAGCTAATGACTAGAGCTTAGCCCTAGCAGTACGATGCAGCAATGCAACACGAGGCATATATTAGAGTGTCGCCTCCCACGGGTCAGTTTTCCGAAGAAAAGAACAAGTCCCATGCCCCAAAGCTGATCAAAGCTTGGGTCTTTGACCTGATGCTTTAGACATGAATTGATTAGGAGTATAAATGTCTCTGTCAGCCTTTACCAATCTGTTCATGCTTCACTGTGTGATTGTATTCCAGTCTTCAATGTTAACAGCTGCGGTAGATCAGGTTATTGTTCCAACTCGACACTCCCTCCCTGGGACCGAATTCTATGCATCCACCCTCGCCCATTGGCATCATGGTGGGTGAAATGTGGCTTCCCCACCCCCACTGATCTGGGGCAAAGCCATGTGATTTCCTGTGGCTAATGGAGTACTAGTGGACCTGATGGGAAAAATCTCTCATTCATTAATGTGCCTGTACGATTCGGCTTATCCTCTTATTCTCAAGTGACCTGTCCTGAGAAGAACGTGCCCTGTGTGGCTGATGGCCCAAGCAGAAACGGGCAGACAAATGGAACTGACCTCAACCCAACCCTCAGCCTAGAGCCAAAGCCAGCAGAGCCACAATGAACTCACAGACCTAGAAAAAAGAACATAAATATTTGTTGTGGAAAGCCACTGAGATTTTCGTTTGTTACACCAGCACAGACTGACTAATACAGGAGACGATGAGTGAAAACGTCAATGTATGATCGAATACAGAATTACCATATCCAGTATTCAGTATTTATTTGAATGAGTGAAATCATGTTTTCCCTACAATCCTACTTTAAAATAGCTTTCATACTCTGGTTTCTCTTCAGATCAAACAAATCTTTCGCCTTTGACTAAAATAACTTTTGGGGCACCTGGGTGGCTCAGTAGGTTAAGCGTCAGACTTCAGCTGAAGTCATGATCTCGTGGTTCATGAGTTCGAGCCCCACATCAGGCTCTGTGCTATCAGCATGGAGCCTGCTTGGGATCCTCTGTCTCCCTCTGTCTTCCCCTCCGTGCTCACACTTGCTCTCTCTCTCTCTCTTGCTCTCTCTCTCTCTCTCTCCAGAATGTTTTTTTAAAAAATAAAATAAAATCACTTTCAACACAAGTGTGATGAAAAAGTACCATTTGGATATAAATATATCAGGTCCCTCCTCCCATCTTGTTTTGCCTCCTTTTCTTACCTTTTTTTTCTTTTTTTTAATTTTAATTTCATTTTCCTTTCATGGGCAAGGACACCTACCCATAGGACTCCCCACCCAATCTACGTAGGACCTGTTGGCCTCCATAGGGCATCTTTTGTTCAAGGCAGCATTTTGCCAGTTGGCTCTGAGACCCAGCACCCCCCAGGAGCAGACGCACAGAAGGAACGTAGTGCTGGAGATGCCTCCACTTTTATGAGACTTCACACCTTCCCACAGAGGATTCTGTTCGTTTCGAGCTACCTCTCACTTACCAGGGTCTTCAGAAAGACAAATGGTTTAAAAGATGGGTATGTTGGGGCTCCTGGGTGGCTCAGTCAGTTAAGCATCTGACTTCGGCTCAGGTCACGATCTCTCGGTCCGTGAGTTCGAGCCCCGCGTCGGGCTCTGTGCTGACAGCTCAGGGCTTGGAGCCTGCTTCCGATTCTGTGTCTTCCCTCTCTTTCTGCCCCCCACTCGCACTCTGTCTCTCTCTCAAAAATAAATGATAAACATCAAAAAAATAAAAGATGGGTATGTCGAAGGCTCAATGAGAACTTAAAAATTAGAAACTAAAACAATAAAAGAACAGGGGCCCCGGAGTCCGAAAGAATTGGGCTCAAATCGCGGTTCGGCATCTTCCCAAATATTTGACCCAGCAAGCGACCTAACCTCTCCGAACCTCAGTGTCTTTTCCTGTATGGCGGGAATAATAACAGCACCTACCTTAGAGCCTCGTAAGGTGGGGTTAAATAAACTAATGCATGTGGAGAAGCTGGCACACAGTAGGCAGTCAATTGATGTAGCCGAATACAAGAGCAGCGCTAATGAGCCACTCGCTCAGCGCACATGTGTCCTTGGTGAAGCCACCCAGACCTCGCACCCGTCATTGTCAGGGCTGCTCGCAAGCCACCTCCGCCCTGTGTGGTCCCCACGCTCACCTAGGTGGAGGGCAGTGCCCTACCTGCCACGGCACCAGCCGGTGCACATCGGCCACTCCCACCCCTTCCTTGGAGCTGGAGGACGAGCACATGACCTGGGCTTGGCCCGCCGGATGCTCCTGCCCCAGACGGGAGGGATCGGAATTCACTCACAGTGGCAGCGTTTCAGCGGACGTGTAAACTGGGTGCGATGGCGGGATGGGGGCCGCGTGGGGTCCAGCTTCGGGGTTTCGGCGTCAGTAGCAGAGAAGTCTCTCTGCGTTACCCAAGGCAGATGGTCCCCACGGGACATGTCATGGTGGCACCTGTCTGGCCCGCCTCCCCCTCTGCTCATCACCCCGGCCAGGCTCTCCACGCCCATCGAGGCCCTTAGCTGCCCGTAAGTTCCTGTTCTGGTTTAACTGGCCAACGGTTTCTGTTGCCGGCACTGAGCCAGCTCAGGCGTAAATCTTGGCACCTTGAGGCAGAAGGCTGCCCCCCACCACTGTCGTGGGATCTCGCCTCCCTTCCGAGAGCTGGATGGTACCAGCTTCACGGCCGGCCTTTGATTTCATCACAGAAGGGGAACTTCTTAAAGTAATTCCGTCCCCCGATTTTTTTTTTGTAAAAAGTTTCGAACGTACAGCAAACTGAAAGAATTTTCTGGTGAATACCCATAGGCTTTGCATGAAGATTCTATCACCATGTTACTATATTTGCTTTTTAACGTTTATTTATTTTTGAGACAGAGAGACAGAGACAGAGCGCGAGTGGGGAAGGAGCAGGGAGAGAGGGAGACGCAGAATCTGAAGCAGGCTCCAGGCTCTGAGCTGTCAGCACGGAGCCAGACATGGGGCTCGAACCCACAAATAACAAGATCGTGACCTGAGCCAGTTGGACGCTCAACCGACTGAGCCACCCAGGCGCCCCTGTATTTGCTCTATGGAGTATCTTTCCATTACAGTACATTATTCATTGAAAAGGTAATACATGCACAGACTGGAAAAATTCAAACATTTCAATGTGGTATCTCATGAAAAATGATTCTCCTTACCGCACCGGATTCTCGCCTCTCTTCCCCCAAAGCAACCATGCGCTAACACATGCTTGTATGTGTAGTTTTTGTTTCTTTTTCTTCTTGCTTCTTTTCAGTGGGCCCTGACTCGACATACTGTCCTGTAGGGGGGTCTTCTCTTTTTGTTCTTTTTCTTCCATTTAACAATACATCTTTCAGGATTTATTCTGTAAAGTTTATTCAGCACCTACTAGGTGCCAGGCACTTTTTCTAGCCAGCAGGCACCCTGACAGGGTGGAATCATTTCACACCACCATCTGGGCCTGAAGATTCAGAAATCATTCCGTATCAGCTCATGTGAAACTAGTTCATTCTGTTTTCAGATTTTATGGTTAAGTAATCTCTAACCCCAACGTGGGGCTGGAACCCACAACCCTGAGATCAAGAGTCCCAATCGAGCCAGCCAGGCACCTGTAAACTGGTTCATTCCTAAAGGCCCTCCTTTTTCCTTTAAGTTTATTTATCTATTTTGAGAGAGAGAGAGAGAGAGAGAGAGAGAGAGAGCACAAGTGGGGAAAGGGCAGAGAGAGAGAGAGAGAGAGAAAGAGAGAGAATCCCAAGCAGACTCTGCACCACCAGCATGAAGCCTGATGCAGGGCTCAAACCCACGAACCACAAGATCATGACCTGAGCCCAAGTCAGACACTTAACTGACTGAGCCACCCAGGAGCCCCAAAGGGACTTTTAATCCAGCGTTTACAAGCTGGTAAGACCCAGGTGGTAACAAAAATGTGAGAAGGACTGTGTGATACAAAACAGTGAAAGCTTGGCCGCTGGACTTCAGGAGATCAGAGGCTGTAGGTACAGCTTATTAGCTCTGGGAATTCTTGGGTATTTTCTCTGCCATAGATGAGACTCAGATATTCCCCATTGATCTGTTTGTTTGGATTTCTTTTTTCAGTGCTGCACCTCACCTCTATTCTGTCTCTTTCACATACCCCGTGGCTTCCACCTTGGGTTTTTGCTTTCTCTGGACTTCAGAAGCCCCTGTCCGGTCTTTGTCTCCAATTTGATCAGATATTTTCAACATTCTTTTGGTTACACGTAACAGGAAACATACTAAAACTAGCAGAAGTAAGAACACTTTGGACAGACAGTGGGTAGTTTCCAGAATCTAAGAAAGAAACACAGGGCTAAGCCCCAGGGAACTTAGGACCTACACCAGGGAGGTGGTTTTGTGGGCATCTTTTTTCATGATCATGCCCATACAGCTGACCTTGGCTTGGCTTTATGCTTTCCTCCGGCAGATGGGTTTTTTGTTTTGTTTTGTTTTGTTTTGTTTTTTTGGTACTTGGCAGAAGGATACGGTCACAGCAGCTCCAGCTTTAACATCATCCCAATTCAGCAAACCCAGAGGGCAGTCCTTCTCTCTCTCTGCTTTGGTATATAAATAGCCCAGGGATGGCCCTCCGCTGAGGCACACGCCCAATCCTAGAGCCGCTCTGTGGTCTGGACGATACAGTGAGCTAGGACGAGCCCATCCTGCCCACTGGCCATCTGTGGCTTTTCCATAACTAGCTGTCTGTGCAAAACCTTCTTGGGAGCTTCCTGGGTATAATCTGAAACCAGCTCTGTACCGGAGGGTAAGGAGAGACTGAAGAGTCAAGCCACTCCATACTAGAGGGTGGTAGCTTTAATATGCAAGGAAACGTACACACGACACTTGTCTTGGGCGGCTGCAAGACAGATCTCTACACCCTCCTGCCAAATCTCAAAAGTTTATATGGAAGCCTTCACTGGGTTCAGTCGTGTACCATCCCTTCCAGACGGTCTAAGCACCACATCACTATCTCAAGGCTGCGTCCTTGGGGCGGCTTGTGGGAGTGGGGAAGGCAAACAGAACCCCTATTTCAAGTAGAGAGGAGGGAGGAAGAAGCCTCCGATGGCTGGGGTCCAGCTCATGGGTCAACCGGTGGTCACATCCTCTCCGAGACCTCCCCTAACTCTGCCAGTCCGACAAGAACCATCTCCCCGGAGGAAATAGGGTAGCATGGTTATACAAAACCATAAACGTTCACTGCAGAGGCCTTAAGCCTCTGCTCCCTCTGCTAACTACCTCTTCCCCTTAGCATTTCCTAGATGTTCCTTAGGGATCTGCCCCGCCCCCACCTTCAGTCCATATGCTCCAAGTGGGGCTGACACTCGCCCTGCATGAGGGGAAGGGGTGTGTCACATGCTTGGCCAATCAGAGTACCCTGTGATCTTGGTCAAAGTTACTGGTCTAAAGGAAGGGTCGGCAACTTATTTCTTTTTCTTTTTTTTTTTTTATTTTTTATTTTTTTATTTTTTTATTTTTTGAGGCAGAGAGAGACAGAGCATGAGTGGGGAAGGAGCAGAGAGAGAGGGAGACCCAGGATCCGAAGCAGGCTCCAGGCTCTGAGCTGTCAGCACAGAGCCCCACGAGGGGCTCGAACTCACCGACCGTGAGGTCATGACCTGAGCCAAAGTCGAATGCTCAACCGACTGAGCGACCCAGGCGCACCAGCAAATTCTTGCTAAAGCAACAGAAATGGTTGCTGATTTCAACAGAAATAATTGATAGTAAATTCTTTTTTTAGTTTTTTTTAAGTTTATTTATTTATTTTGAGAGACAGAGTGGGAGAGGGAAGGCAGAGAGAGAGGGGGAGAGAGAGAGAGAATCCCAGGTAGGCTCCACTCTGTCAGCGCCGAGCCCAATGTGGGGCTTGAACTCACGAACCGTGAGATCATGATGTGAACCAAAATCAAGATTCGGACGCTTAACCCGTCGACTGAACCACCCAGATGCCCCAAAAGTAAATACTTTAGATGTAGGGGGTCATCTCATCCCTGTCGCAGCTACTCAACTCTGCGGTTTCAGCACAAAAGCGGCCATAGACAATAAACATCTATGAATGAGGCAGTGTTCCCAAAAAACCTATTTACAGAAACAGGCAGTGGCCAGATTTGGCCCACAGACCATAGGCTGCCATTTCCTGGTCTAAAGAATGGGCAGAGGGGCGCCTGGGTGGCGCAGTCGGTTAAGCGTCCGACTTCAGCCAGGTCACGATCTCGCGGTCCGTGAGTTCGAGCCCCGCGTCGGGCTCTGGGCTGATGGCTCAGAGCCTGGAGCCTGTTTCCGATTCTGTGTCTCCCTCTCTCTCTGCCCCTCCCCCGTTCATGCTCTGTCTCCCTCTGTCCCAAAAATAAATAAACGTTGAAAAAAAAAATTAAAAAAAAAAAAAAAAGAATGGGCAGATGACCCAAGGCAAGCCAATGAAGCCTAACCGGGGCTAAATCCTGGGACTTCTGTTTGAATGATCAGGAAAAGGGCACTTTCTCTACCTTTCTTTTCCTTGGAGCTCTGAGGATATAAGGCTGGCCCTGCCCCAAATCTTCCAGTAGAGATATATTATTAATCTATTGCTATATAACAAATTACCCCAAAACTTAGTGGCTTAACACAAAGAATATTTACTACCTCAGGGTTTCTGTGGGTCAGGAGTCCAAGCATAGCTTAACTGGGACCTCTGTCTCAAGGTTCCTCACAAAGCTGTAATCAAGTTGTTGGCCAGGGCTGGGGTCTCCTCCGAAGGCTCAGATGAGGGGGACAGATCTGTTTCCAAGCTCGTTCACATGGTTGTTGACAGGATTCAGTGATTCATGGGCCATTGGGTTGAAGACCTTGTTGCCTCACTGGCTGTTGGCCCGACGCTATCATCAACATCTTGCCTCATGAACCTCTCTATAAGGCAGCTCAAAACATAGCAGCTGGCTTCCATCAGAGCAAGCCAGCAAGAGAGAACAAGACAGGGTGAGCGAGAAGGAAGACAGTCTCTGTAAGTGACATTTCATCACTTTTGCCAATTCAGCTTATTAGAAGTGCGTCTCTAGGTCCGGCCACGGGGAGGGGATTAGCCAAGAGCAAGCATTTCTGGAAGCCAGGCTCTTTAGGGGCCACATCAGAAGCTGCCTACCCCATGAGAGAACCACCTGGGACTAAACCCAACACACAGCAAAGCTTTGCTGAGAGGAGCAGAGAAACCAAGATGGCGTGATGTTTGAGCCCCTGGGTCACGCCAGAGCTGGAATACAAAGGTACTCTCAGCCTTCAGTTCTTTGGCACAAATTCTTTTCTTTCTTAAGGGGGAAGAAAAAAGGAAAGGGTGCTTAGTTACTTGCAAGCATACAATCCTGACTAATAGACCCTCCATTACAGAAACTGAGTCGAAGGAAGCCTTGGGTGTCTCAGGCATTGTTCATCGACTGCTCCCTCTGTGCTAAGTAATGCCCTAAGCGTGTTACAACTAGTATCTCATCAACCCTTATGGCAGCCCTAAACAGGAGACAATGCAATAATGCTCTTTTTACAAATGAGAAAACCAAGGCCCGGAAATATTAAGCCATTTGTTCCAAGCCATAGAGCTATGACGTGGCCATCTCTGATACGAAAGTTTCTATCTTTTGAGTATTGTTCCTCAATACTCAATGCTACATTGTTCCTCAGTGAGTGTCTCTGGTGAAAAGTTGTTCTTAGACTCTTTGTAAGCCCAGCACCTCAAGTTAAATACATTTGCCGTATTGAGTGATCGGTCGATGGATTGATTTAACAGTCCATAAGCGTGTCAGGCACGCAGACCTCTTGAGGGTGAACTTTTTTAGATCCAGCATTTCCCTTACAACGTTGAGAGGGAAATAGTGTGGGTATTTATTGTGCCCACTTCTTAGGTGATGGAACGGAGACCCAAAACTCATGGGTTCACCGCCATTCCACGCTGCACACTGCCGGACAGGCGATGGCACGATTCGCCATGCCTTCCCCTCGTTCAACTTCCCCCTTCCATATGTAACCTAGGACTCATGCCCCTAACACAAGAGGAAGAGGAGTTGGGGGGACTTACACCTTTGCAAGATGGCAAGTGGTTTGGCATCGAACAGAAATGAGCATAGCATGAATAGTACTCCGGCAAAAACTGTTCATTTTCCCCCATCAGCCGATGCGTTCTTTTTTTTATGTTTATTTATATTTGAGAGAGAGAGAGAGAGCAGGGGGGCAGAGAGAGAGGGAGACACAGAATCCGCAGCAGGCTCCAGGCTCCGAACTGTCAGCACAGAACCCGACGCGAGGCTTAAACTCACAAACCGCGAGATCATGACCTGAGCCGAAGTCGGACGCTCAACCGACTGAGCCACCCAGGTGCCTCAGTGTGTTCTTTGTAAGACTAGAGTCACTAATGTTTTTGTGAGGTCTGTCGTGAATAATTCATACATTCACAGTGTCCTAATAGCAAAACAAAACAACATAAGATGGTAATACGTTGAGATGTCTCTTTCTCATCCTGTGTTCCCTTCCTGCTCCTTATGGGTAACTGCTTTTCTTTCTTTCTCTCTCTCTCTCTCTTTCTTTCTTCCCTTCCTTTTTCTTTCTTTCTTTCTTTTCTTTCTTTCTCTCTCTTTCTTTCTTCCTTCCTTTTTCTGTCTTTCTTTCTTTTTTCTTTCTCTTTCTTTCTTCCTTTTTCTTTCTTTTCTCTCTTTCTTTCTTCCCTTCCTTTTTCTTTCTTTCTTTTCTCTTTCTTCTTTTTCTTCCTTTCCTCTTCTTCCTCCTCCTCCTTCTCCTCCTTTTCCTTCTTCTTTTCTTTGCCTTATTGCAGTTTCCCCAGTAGCAGACCCTGAGACAAGGATTAGAGAGCAAGGAGCTTATTTGGGAGGTGATCCCAGGAAACACCCAGAGTCAGGTGGGTGCCGGAGTGAGACAGAGGAGGGAAAGAGCCGATACAGAGTGTGTGGTCGGCAGAGCTGCTGCTGTGGGCATCTGGCACTTACTCCTGCTGGAACCCCTGGGAGGCAGGAAGGAACTGATGCATCCAGAGTTATCCGTTTGTGGGGCAAGGTTGCTGAGGTATTCATCCACCAACTCCCCGCATTTGCTGATTGAGAGCTGCTCCTGAGGTAGTAGGAAGAGATTGACAGCCCAAGCCTTTCAGGCTGCTGCACTGGGGGGCAAAGTGAATGCTCGCAGAGAAAACCCCAGAAAAAGAAATGCAGGTGCAGGGACACCTGGGGGGTTCAGTCGGTTAAGCGTCCGACTTCGGCTCAGGTCATGATCTCATGGTTCATGGGTTCGAGCCCCGCGTCGGGCTCTGTGCTGACAGCTTGGAGCCTGGAGCTGGCTTCAGATTCTGTGTCTCCCTCTCTCTCTGACCTTCCCCCATCCATGCTCTGCCTCTCTGTGTCTCGAAAATAAAATAAAATATTTGAAAAATTTAAAAATAAATAAACATTTAAAAATTAAAAAAAAAAAAAAAGAATCCACATTCCCAGACTCCCTTGCAGCTACCTGTGACCATGTGACTAAATGCTGGCCAATGGGAGACAACCAGGAAGTGACACACTCTCTGGGTTACTCTGTAAAAGACAGCTGCTTGCCTTCCTCTCCCTTTTTGCTCCTTCCCGTGGACTGGATCACAGGTGTGGATCTTCACCTTGAGAGAAACACTCCAGGGGCTCGTACAGCAACACACTAGGACACGGGTCCCCGGCTGATCTCCCGCAGCATCATCCGCCAGAAGTAAACCTTCTATTTCATTCGTCACTTTTATTTGGTCTCTGTTAAAAAAAAAAAAACTCAAAGCACTAGTGTAACTAAACACAGGATCACATCACGGCCTGCATTATAGTACAGCTGAACACTAAGGTTCCAAACACAGCCCCTTCTGTCTTTTTCACCAATGTATCCCCAGCACTCCCAGCACAATGTAGGTATTAAGTAAAATCAGCATTTATAATAATTGTTATTCTATTTTATAATAGTTTTTTTTTCTTTTTCAAATTTTTAAATTCTAGCTAGTTAATATATAGTATAATATTGGTTTTAGGAGTAGAATTTAGTAGAAGTAGAATCACGTACATATAACACCCAGTTCTCAGCCCAGCAAGTGCCCTCCTTAGTACCCATCACCCGTCTAGCCTATCCTCACGCCCCTTCCCTGTATCAACCCTCAGGTTGTCTTCTATAGTTAAGAGTCTCTTATGGTTTGCTTCCCCCTTCTTTGTCTTCCCTTCCCATGTGTTCATCTGTTTTGTTTCTTAAATTTCACATATGAGCGAGATCATATTGTATTTGTCTTTCTCTGGCTGACTTATTTCACTTATCATAATACCCACTAGCTCCATCCACCTTGTTGCAAACAGCAAGATTCCATCCTTTTTGATGGCTGAGTAATATTCCACTGTATATGTATATATACCACATCTTCTTTATCCATTTGCCAGTCGATGGATTTTTGGGCTCTCTCCATAGTTTGGCTATGTTGGTAATGCTGCTGTAAACATCGGAGTGCACGTTGCCCTTCGGATCTGTATTTTTGTATCTTTTGGCTAAATTGCTACCTAGCAGTGCAATTGCTGGGTCATAGGGCAGATCTATTTGTAACTTTCTGAGGAAGCTCCATACCGTTTTCCAGAGCGGCCGTACCAGTTTGCTTTCCCTCCAGCGGTACAAGAGGGTTCCCCTTTCTCCGCACCCTCGCCAACATCTGGTGTTTCCTGTGTTGTTACCGTTAACCGTTCTGACAGGTGTGAGGCTATCTTGTGCAATAGTTTTCAAAGTTAGTATCGTGTAAGGGGAGTAGGCGGGTGACTGCCGATAACAATGGCAAGTAACATTCTTCATGACGTGCTGCTTGTCGATCCCTTTCCATACATTCCCTTTGAATACTCAGGAAACCCCTTTGAGGTAGGTTGAATTATTATCCCCATTTTACAGATGAGACTGAGGCTCGAGAGGTTAAGAGGCTTGTACAAAGCACACATCTGCGAAGCGCTGGTGAGGCTAGGCCTTAGCATCAGTGAGCGTTCACGGTCTTCGTGGTCAGAGTCATTACCACTGTCGGCATGGCTGCTTCTCAGGCGAGGAGAGGTGAAGTAACTTCACCTTGTCAAACCAAGCCTGGAATTGGCCTCTGGATGTGTCCGAAGCTGAACAGGAAGAGAAGGGAAAGGGGGAGCAGGAAACGGTTGAATGTATCCTGTCTGCCATACAAGGCCATGGAGTCGACCTCCCACCAGCCTCCTTTGCCTTATCGCCAGCGTCCCACCCACCTCCGGCCAGACTGAGGCTTCTCAAAACGGCTATCTCTTACCTCCTGGCCTTTGCACAGGCTGTCCCTGTGCCTGTGACCCTCTTCACCTCACTTCTGTACCTGCCCAAGACCGACTCACCCTGTTACGAATCGGCCTGTGGCAGGAAGCGTTCCCTGACCACTGTGTGAACCTTTATCACACTGTCTCGTAACCGCCTGTTTCCTTATTTTCCATCGTCGTTAATCTGTGACTTTCTCAAAGGCCTGCTGGTGCATTCCTAGAGGTTAGCACAGTGCCTCAAAACCGGAGAGAACCCCATAAATGTTTGGCCAACAAGTGAATGGCTCTGGGGCAAGCCCTAATGGACAACGTCAGAGTCGGGGAGACTGTGGCCTAAGACATGGAAACACAAAAAGAATCTGCAGGTGACAATCGGTCTGGGTGATTTCGATGTTGCTGGAAAGGGATCGGAAACTCACTTTTCTCAGGACTGGCTAAGACAACGGACAACCCATGTTGCCACACCCTGCCCGAGATCTAGAAGCTTAGAAGTCTTTTCTTTTTAATTTTTTTTAAATGTTTATTCCTTTTTGAGAGACGGAGAGAGACAGAGCATGAACGGGGAAGGGGCAGAGAGAGGAAGACACAGAATCCGAAGCAGGCTCCAGGCTCCGAGCTGTCAGCACAGAGCCCGACGCGGGGCTCGAACTCATGGACCGCGAGATCATGACCCGAGCCAAAGTCGGACGCTCAACCGACGGAGCCGCCCAGGCGCCCCTAGAAGCTTAGAAGTCTTACTCTTAGACAACATTCCTTTATAGTTCAGGAACCACCAAACCTGTAGGAATCAGCAGGTGACCTGGAGGCCGTGTTCTCTATAAATAAAGGCCCTGATACACTGTGGCGCCTACACGGCCTCCTCCTCCAGTACGTCATTTCATTACAGATTCTAATCCATGAAGGGGAGGGGCTGGGGTATGGGAGCAGAAAGGAGAAATGTGAGGATGCGAGTACTGGTTCTGAACATTTTTTTTAAATGGTTATTTTGAGAGACAGAGAGACCAAGCGTGGGAGGGGCAGAGAGGATCCCAAGCAGGCTTCACGTTGTCAGTGCAGAGTCCAACATGGGGTCAATCTCACGAACCACGAGATATGACCTGAGCCGATATCAAGAGTCGGACGCTTCACCGACGGAGCCCCCCGGGCGCCCCGTTATGAACATTTTCGAATAAGACTGTGCCCTGGTGACTTTTTTTTAACTAGTTCCCTTTTGTCCCCCCAATCATTTTCATCTTAAAAGTTACATAATCTGCCGGGAATGTAAATTGACACAGTCACACTGGAAAACAGTTCGGTACTTCCTAGGAAAGTTGCAGGTGAGCATATGCTGTGATCCAGCTCCCCCCCCCCCCCCACCGCTGCACATCTCAGCCGTACCGGGGACATTGTTAAAATGCGGATTCTGGGGCGCCTGGGTGGCGCAGTCGGTTAAGCGTCCGACTTCAGCCAGGTCATGATCTCGCGGTCCGTGAGTTCGAGCCCCGCGTCAGGCTCTGGGCTGATGGCTCGGAGCCTGGAGCCTGTTTCCGATTCTGTGTCTCCCTCTCTCTCTGCCCCTCCCCCGTTCACACTCTGTCTCTCTGTGTCCCAAAAATAAATAAACGTTGAAAAAAAAAATTTTTAAATGCGGATTCTGAGGGGCGCCTGGGTGGCTCAGTCAGTTAGGTGACCAACTTCGGTTCAGGTCATGATTTCACAGTTCGTGAGTTCGAGCCCCGTGTCAGGCTCTGTGCTGACGGCTCGGAGCCCGGAGCCTGCTTCGGATTCTGTGTCTCCCCCTCTCTCTGCCCCTCCCCTGCTCACACTCTGTGTCTCTCTGTCTCTCAATAATAAATAAACGTTAAATTTTTTTTTTTAATAAAGAAAAATAAAATGCAGATTCTGATTCCAGTGCGTCCCTAACTTTAACACGGATACAGATCACTGGGAGACCTTGTTAAGAAGCAGATTCTGACCGCAGTGCTCCTCAAACCATAAGGTACAGAAGAATCGCCTGGGGATCTTGTTAAATGCAGATTCTGGGCGTAGAGCAATTTACACCCAAGAATCAGGAGATCTGTGCAAGAGTGTCGATAGCTACATTGCTCATAATTACCAAATTGGAAACCGCCCATTGGCGGCGAAGGTGTAAAATGTGGTATATTCAAGTGTGGACTCCAGCTGCCTGCCTCACCACGGCGCATCTCACACACTTCAAGAAGCACTTGAAGGAATATTACTCATGCAGCTCAAAAGGCGGCAAAACTAAGCATCATTATTTAGGTGACAAAACTGTTGTTGTTTTTCATCGAAGTATGGTTGATGTACAGTGACAAAACTATTTTTAAATCATAATTACCCAAAATTAGAACTAGTGAAAGAAGGTGGCAGAAGGCAGGAGACGCTAACGGACAGGAGCATGTGAAGCATTTCTTTGAGGGGCGCCCGGGCGGCTCAGTCAGTTAAGCTCCGACTCCTGGTTTCAGCTCAGGTCATGATCTCAGGTTCGTGGGTTCAAGCCCCGCATCAGGCTCTGTGCTGACGGTACAGAGCCTGCTTGGGATTCTGTCTCCCTCTCTCTCTGTCCTTCCCCTGCTTGCTCACTCTCTCTCTGTCTCTCAAAAATAAATAAGTAAACATTAAAAAAAATTTTTAAAAAGCACTATCTTTGGTACTAAGACCTTAAGTTGTCAGTGGTTACAAGGATGTTTGTTTCATTCCATAAGCTGCACATTTGCATCTTATGCACTCTTGTAGGTGTGCCAAATTTTATGATTTAAAATGTTTTAACTTACGAGATTGCCAAAAAGTATATATCAAGATGTCATTCAGACAACTGATGTCCTGTCCCCATGGATGATGCGTGTTCCCAGTTCCCTGGTCTCTGCATTCGTGTGTGTGTGTGTGTGTGTGTGTGTGTGTGTGTGTGTGTGTGAAATTTAATAGAGAGATGCTGTTATATATGTATGTTTTTACATATATACATACATACATACACACAATAGCATAACTTATCTACTTTTCTGTCCTTTGAATATTTCACTTAACATATCTTGAGAATATTCTGTATCAGCACACAGAGAAATACGTTATTGTCTATTATGGTCATATAAAATGTATCGCATTGTATGACAACCATCGCTTGGGGCGCCTGGGTGGCTCAGTTGGTTAAGCGGCTGGTTAAGCTCTTGATTTCAGCTCAGGTCATGATCTCACAAGATCAAGTCCTGTATCAGTCTCTGTGCTGACAGCACAGAGCCTGCTTAGGATCCTCACTGTCCCTCTCTCTCTGCCCCTCACTAATTCGTGCTCTCACTCTCTCTCTCTCTCTCAAAATAAATAAACATTTTTAAAAAAAAAGAAACATCAGGGGCGCCTGGGTGGCTCAGTCGATTAAGCGCCCGACTTTGGCTCAGGTCATGATCTCGCGGTCTGTGAGTTCGAGCCCCGCGTCCGGCTCTGTGCTGACAGCTCAGAGCCTGGAACCTGCTTCAGATTCTGTGTCTCCGCCCCCTCCCCCGCCTCTCTGCCCCTATCCCACTCCTGCTGAGTCTCGTTCTGTCTCTCAAAAATAAATGTTAAAAGAAATTTAAAAAAAAGAAAAAAGAAACATCAGTTAGTTAAGTATTTTAATTATTACTTTTTAACTATCAAGCAGGATGGGAATACAGTCCCTATTTTTTTTAAGTTTATTTATTTACTTTAAGAGAGAGAGAGGGGCCCCTGGGTGGCTCAGTCGGTTGGGCATCCAACTTCAGCTCAATTCATGATCTCGTGGTCTGTGAGTTCAAGCCCCACGTTGGACTCTATGCTGACAGCTCGGAGCCTGCTTCGGATCCTGTGTCTCCTTCTCTCCCTGCCCCTCCCCCGCTCATGTTCTGTCTCTCTCTCTCTCTCTCTCAAAAATAAATAAACAGGGGCGCCTGGGTGGCGCAGTCGGCTGAGCGTCCGACTTCAGCCAGGTCACGATCTCGCGGTCCGGGAGTTCGAGCCCCGCGTCGGGCTCTGGGCTGATGGCTCGGAGCCTGGAGCCTGTTTCCGATTCTGTGTCTCCCTCTCTCTCTGCCCCTCCCCTGTTCATGCTCTGCCTCTCTCTGTCCCAAAACTAAATTAAAAAAAAAAAAAGTTGAAAAAAAAATACAAAATAAATAAATAAAAAAAAATTAAAAATTTTTTTTTTTTTTTTTTTTTTAAGAGAGAGAGCAGGGGAGGGGCAGAGAGGGGGGAGATGATTACTTCCATTTGTTGCCTGATATTCCATAGTATGGTTAAACCTTAGTTTAACCTAACCAGTCCCCTGTTGCTGGGCATTCTTAGGTTGTTTCTCAATGGTTTGTGGGTTTTTGGTTTTGGGGGGGTTGTTTTGTTTTCTTGTGCTACGATATTAGTGTTGCCACAAACATCCTTGGACACGCTCCCTTGCGCACATGTGCAGACGTTTCTCTGGAGAACAGATGGAAGCAGAATTGACAGATCACTGGCAGGGCACGTTTAACAAAGTACCGCTAGGGGTGCCTGGGTGGCTCAGTCGGTTAAGCGTCCGACTTCAGCTCAGGTCTTGATCTCGCGGTCCGTGAGTTCGGGCCCTGCGTCGGGCTCTGGGCTGATGGCTCAGGGCCTGGAGCCTGTTTCCGATTCTGTGTCTCCCGCTCTCTCTGCCCCTCCCCCGTTCATGCTCTGTCTCTCTGTCTCAAAAATAAATAAACGTTTAAAAAAAAAAATTTTTTTTTTAAAGTACTGCTAAATTGCCCTCTGCAGCACCTATGAACATTCACGCTCCCACCACCAACGCGTTAGAAGACCAAATTCCCCGCACTCTTGCTAAGGGTAGATGTTACCAGCATTCTTAATTTTCACTGATCTGATGCGGAGGGGGGCGGGGGGGCTGTGTGTGGAATTGATGGTTATTTAATATTCATTCCCTTATAATTAGCGAGGCAGTGAGGCTGTATAACTCTTAGAGGTTTGTTGCCCGGAATCTGCTTTTAACAAGATCACCAGGTCATTCTTCCGCACATTAAGGTCTGAGAAATCACAATCCACTCCTTAACAAGGTCCCCAGGTGATCTGTGTTCATGTTACATTTTGAGACACGCTGGAGTCAGAATCTGCATTTAACAAGGTCCCCAGGTGATTCTCCTGAACAGTAAGTCTGAGAAGTGCAGCGTGGGGGAGAAAAAGCACATGCTCACCTTTGCTAATAACGTGTGTGGGTTTAATCTTTTCTGTTAAGAGAGGGTATAGAACGGTATTTCAATTTTTTTTAACTTGCATTTCTTTGCTCATTAAGTGAGCTGGGACTTTGTTTTTCCTACTTCTTACAAGCCATATATTTTTCTTTCTGGCGACCAGCTAGCCACGGATGCTTCTTACTTTGCTTCAAACATCCCAAAGCTGATTTTCTTACCTTTGCTATGGATTCTTCTCCCAGAAATGCTCTCTCTCTGCGTCTTCCCATGGCTGCCTATTAGATCAGGTGTTAGCTCGTAGGTCTCTTCTAGCCAGACTCAGCTACCCTCCCCTGCATCACCCACTCTGGGTCACACCACCCCATGTCATCTTGACTGTGGTCCCCATTGTTATCCGAAGTGACCTTTTGCCCTCATTCATTCGTTCGTCCTCTAGCTGCCCCGCGGGATCTTGTTTGTCTTGCGTGTGGCTCTGTACCCAACACCTGGAACGGAGCCACGCAACAGCGAGAAGTCAAAAAATGATCAGTTGAACAAATAAATTCTTGGCAGATGAAGAAGTCAGACTTGCTCCTGTCCGCCGTTACTTCCTGTTTGGGAACCATGTGTACCTGGAAAACATTTACCCGTTCTTTCATTCCTGTATCCATAGTGGAGAAAAGGTAAGGGACAGGACAGCACTGAGGTGAGCAATGACTTTTTCTCTTCAAAAAGAAAACAATTACTTGCGCCAGATTCAATGAGCAGCGTTGAATTCCTCATTTAATATACCTATACTGAAGGTGTGATGAAAGCAGGGAAAATCTGCAGCTCCTGAGGGTTCCATAAAGTCAACACAGTCTCGTTTGCTTCCCATTTATTTCCATGGAAAACAGTGTCTGCGCCTCGTTAATTGGAACCACCAATGCTGGGTGAGTGTGAGCTCTTATTACACATGTTAACTAGTACTGGTAAACTAATACTCGTACTCTGTTATAGTGATTGTTAACTCTTACCCCCTCGGCACCAGACGTTGTTCTCTGTACTTTGCATACGGAAACCCATTCGTCCTCACGACTGCCCTAGTCATATGAGCATTGCCATTTTACTGATGAGAAAACGGGAGTACAGAACAGCTTTCCCAAGGTCACACGGTAACAGAGCCAGGACTTCAACTCAGGCTGGCTCTAGTCCAGGTGTTATTACATTTTACTGCCTCTCGATCTTTATGATGCTCTGTAAAGAGATGTAGAGGGATAAGGAGAATCTTTTGTAGAACTCAGAGGGCACCGCTTAGCTCTTGGCAAAAGACTTAAGTGATCAAAATTACAGATATGTTCCATTTTCCCTTTAAAAAGTGGCAAGGGTTGAAAATTTGACTTTCTCTGGAAGGGAAACACCCTGTGGAGGAAGTATTTTGAAACGCGTGTTCGACCGTAGTTTCTTTGTTCTGTGACTTTGTTGCCGAAGGACAATGAAAAGGTGCCGCCCGGAAAAAAACCTCATTCTGCGTGTTTAAATTTAGCGATAGAATTTTCTAATCTGTTTAAACATTGTCCACAGTGGTTTGAAATCCATCTGTTAAAGACCGTAGTGATGTGCCCTCTTTAGTTTAATTTGCAAAAGCCTCGGGTTTGATTATCAGGGAAGATGAAAATTTATGAGCTGGATGTCAAGAAAATAGTCAATTTGTATGACTGGTGAATGGAATTGGAGGAGAAGTGTGATTTATCATAGCCATTGAGTGATACCCTGCTTTTACGTAGATCTCTAATCTAGGAGTTATATTTTTTGTTGTTGTTGTTGTTGTTTTTTTTACATTTATTTATTTTTGAGAGAGAGAGTAGAGGACAGTGTGAGTGGAGGAAGGGCAGAGAGAGAAGGAGACATAGAATCCCAAGCAGGCTCCAGGCTCTGAACTGTCAGCAAAGAGTCTGATGCGGAGCTCGAACCCAGAAACCGTGTCATCATAACCTGAGCCAAAGTCTCATGACCTGAGTGAACACGCTTAACCAACTGAGCCACCCAGGAACCCCTCAATTTTTTTTTTAATGTTTATTTATCTTTGATAGAGTCAGAGAGACAGAGACAGAGCGCTAGCCAGGGAGGGGCAGAGAGGGAGAGAGACACAGAATCGGAAGCAGGCTCCAGGCTCTGAGCTGTCAGCACAAAGCCCAACACCAGGCTCGAACCCACAAACCGTGAGATCATGACCTGAGCCAAGACGCTTAACTGACTGAGCCACCCAGGCACCTCAGTTTTGGGGGGTTTTTTGTGTGTTTTTTTTGTTTTGGGTTTTTTTTTTTTTTTTTTAGTAGGCTCTATACCCAGCGTGGGGCTTGAACTCACCCCCCGGAGATCAAGATTTGAGTAGTCTATGAACTAAGCCAGCCAGGCATGCCTCCATTTTTCTTTCAATTCTTCATTTAGACCCTTCAAGTCAAGCCATTAAAACCATACATGGTAATAAACTTAATTTACACAGTAACTTTGAATAGATGTGTTTAAAAAATCATAAAACGGTGCCTTCAAAAAAATGAAACAAATTTTATCAGTTGCTGTCATTACTTTTGTGAAAAACAATAATTTTGCCTTTGTTTTTTTGTGTGTGTGTTGGAAACAATGTATGCAGGGAAAATGCAAATCAAGACCACAGTGAAATATCATTGTATATTCACATGTCTGATAATACCGAGTATAGGAAAGGATGTGGCTCCGCAGTATCTCTCTCTCCCTTTGCTGGCAAAAATGTAATCTGGTGCCAGGACTTTAGCATAATCTCTTAAAGGGTCACCTGCAATCCGAAAATGTGTACATTCACTTAAACTCTGACACTTTTTTTAATGTTTATTTATTTTTGAGACAGAGCATGAGCAGGGAAGGGGCAGAGAGAGAGGGAGACACAATCTGAAGCAGGCTCCAGGCTCTGAGCTGTCAGCGCAGAGCCCGACGCGGGGCTCTAACTCACGAACTGTGAGATCATGACCTGAGCCGAAGCCGGACGCTTAACCAACTGAGCCACCCAGGCGCCCCTTTAAAAAAAATTTTTTTTAACGTTTGTTCATTTTTGAGAGACACAGAGACAACGTGTGAATAGGTGAAGGGCAGAGAGAGAGGAAGACACAGAATCCGAAGCAGGCTCCAGGCTCCGAGCTGTCAGCACAGAGCCCGACGCAGGGCTCGAACTCACGAACTGTGAGATCATGACCTGAGCCGAAGTCAGACGCTTAACCGACTGAGCCACCCAGGTGCCCCAAACTCTGACACTTTTTTAGAAGGGTCACAGATGATACCCACACGCTTCAGAAAGACTGGGAAACAACCCAAGTGCCCACCACCAGGAGGGCAGATGAATAAACTGTGCTATTTTCACAGCAATGTGGATGCTTTTAGCAATATAATATGGGGGATTCCTAGAAAATTACACACGCTTTTTTAGTTCTTGAAAAAAACTAAAATTGTGGGGCACCTGGGTGGCTCAGTCGGTTGAGCGACCGACTTCGGCTCAGGTCATGATTTCGCAGTTCGTGGGTTCGAGCCCCGTGTCGGGCTCTGTGCCGACAGCTCCGAGCCTGGAGCCTGCTTCAGATTCTGTGACTCCCCCTCTCTCTACCCCTCCCCTGCCTACACTCTGTGTCTGTCTCTCAATAATAAACGTTAAAAAAAATGTTTTTTAATTAAAATTGTGTCTTTTAAGATTACATGCACGTGCAAAAGAACTTACTGAAAAGATAAAGCAAAGGAATGAAGTGTATGGGGTTTAGGTTGACAGCCGTGAAATTGGAGGAGGGGGCCATAGGAGAGACTCTACCTAACACTGATGCTCCCAGCTTTGGGCTCCCTAGTATCTCTTATACCCTAATAAGCCAGGGACCAAACAAGCCACCATTCAAGCCAGCAATGAGCAGTAATGACCAGGTGTCACGTACCAAGGATTAATCCAATCCTGGGCACCTGAGCTGATGAAATGCCATATAAATATCAAATACAAACACATACACACCGCAGGCAGTATAAACGGGGTACCAGCGATCTCCCATCCTTCTGGCTGGGGGCACTTCTCCAGAGGCAACACCACCGTCCCCAGTTTATCCAGTATCCTCTTGAGACATTCCACCAGACACAATAAAAGTAAGCACATGATAGGTTTTCAAATGGCTTTATGTGTATGTGTAACTACACCCACATCCCAAAGAAAAGTTTAAAGGTCGGGGCACCAGGGTGGCTCAGTCGGTTGGGCATCTGACTGGGACTCAGGTCATGATCTCGCAGTTTGTGGGTTCAAGCCCCTGCCTCAGGCTCTGTGCTGGCAGCTCGGAGGCTGGAGCCTGCTTCGGATACTGTGTGTGTGTCTCTCTCTCTCTCTCTCTGCCCCTCCCCTGTTCATGCTGTCTCTCTCTGTCTCAAAAATAAACGTAAACATTAAAGAAAGAAAAGTTTAAAGGTTAAAAAAAATTGGCTCTGTAACTTAATCCCGGGGCACCTGACTGGCTCAGTCCGTAGAGCACGAGAGTGTTGATCTCTGGGGGGTGAGTTCAAGCCCCACGTTGGGGGTACGGATTGCTTTTTTTTTTTTTAAGTCATAAATAAGTAATTTAACCTTGAGTGACCTCAGCTGGCATTACACAACCATCCCTAAAGTCAATTCAGAACTTGAAAATCAGCGGGAAGTTGGAGAACAGCTCAGTTTTTGAGAAAAGTAAAAATGCTCATCCTGCAGGCCCCACCCCACGATTTGCCAACGGTAACCCCAAGGAGACGCGTTACAGGCGGCTGCCGAACCCCACGGGGCCCGCCCTAGCCACAAGGTAAACTTTCACCATCCTCGCTGTTCGAAACGCAGATTCTTAGGCCCCCGTAACCCACGGATTCAGAGCCGAGCCCGGGTCCTTTCTAACGAGGGCCCTCTCGTGATTCGCAGGTTTGGGCAAGCTTAGGGTACAGCCCCGCCTTGAGCAACTCCCCAGTTTGTAGAAAGTAAACACCTGAGCGGTGTAGGTGGCTCTCTTGCTCCCCGTGTTAACCTGATGCAAGGACGGGTCCTTCTCGGGTCTCATCAAGGTCCCAGCCAGTCTGAGCTTGAACGCCAATTAGCTCAACCTCCCCTCCCCAGACCACGCCTTGGTCACCTGCTAGGCAGGCCCACTCCCCTGCTGGCCCCAGGCTTCTCGCGTGTGGTCCTAGACCTGGGGCGCCAGAGTCACCGGACGAGGGTCGGGGTTTGAGGGCGCCGTATAGAAATACAGATTACCGGGCTCCGCCGCCTGAAGCCAAAACTTTCCGAAATCTGCATTTTTAATGAGCTCCTCCATAAAGTGGTTCATCTGCCGTTGGAGACTCTCTGGCCTCATTTAAATTTCAAATGCGAATATGCTGGAGGTCGAGCTTCTCAGCCTTGGCTGCACGTCAGAATAACCTGGGGAGCTTAAGAAAAAAATATATATATGTACACTAATGCCTAGGCTTCAGCCCAGACCAATTAAGTCAGAATCTAAGAGCACGGCCTGTGCAGCCGCAGCGGCAGTGGTTACCACCTGGGAGCTCGTTAGAAATACCGAAGCTCAGGCCCCACCCCAGACCCACTGAGTCAGAATCTGCATTTTAACGAGATCCCCAGTGATTCGTGCGCGCAGGAAAGTTGGAGGCGAGCTGTGCTTCTGAAATTTTAATGGGCAAGCGAATCACCTGGGGATCTCGTTAAAATGCAGACACGGTCTCTGCAACTTTAATGTGCATGCGAATCACCTGGGGAGCTTGTTAAAATGCAGATTCTGATTCGGCGGGTCTGGGGTGGAGCCCGAGAGTCTGCATTTCTAACGAGCTCTCGGGTGGTGTGGGCTGCAGCGGCGCGGTCCGCTCTTCCCCGGGACCCCCGAGGCCTTGGCGCCGGGCCAATCAGCCGTCAGGGTTCTTGATAAATCGCCCTGCTCGGCCGAGGCGCAAAATTGTCGGGACATGCGCGCTCCGGTCGCGGGGTTGGGGGGAAATTTCCGAACTCCGGGAAGCGGTCGTGGGAGAGGCGGGCCACGGGCGTGCGCGGCGCCGGGGGCCGCGATCCGCTCGCCATGTCGCGGCGCAAACAGGCCAAGCCCCAGCACCTGAACTCGGAGGAGCCGCAGCCCGCGCGCCCGGGGGTCGCCGACGCTGCCCCCGAGGGGGTGGGGCTGTCGGGTGAGTAGCGCTGCGGGCGCCCCGCCCGGGGGTTGCGGGCGGTTGTTCGGACGGCCCCGGGACCCGCGTGGGTGCGAGGCCTCGGGCGGGGCAGGGCGGCTGAGGCCCCCGAGTCGAGCGCGGCGGCTCAGCCCTCGGCGCCCCCGCCGCGCGCCTTTGTAAATTACACCTCCTTGTGAATTCTCTCTCCCGGGGCGAACTACGCCGAGCGCTAGCGAATCGCGAATCTTCTCTCCAAGGCGCTGGGCGGGCGCCCCGAGACCCTGTCCGAGGCCGTCTTCGGGGTGCGCCGGCGCCCGGGTCCTGGACCTGCTTCCTTGGCGCTGGTCCGGGGCGGGGCGCCTGGAAAGTGAGCCTTGTGAGTGCGGCGTCCCGAGCCCAGGGGGATTTCCGAAAGACGTCTGAGTTTCCGCAGCACCCCGGAGCTAGGGGCCGGGGTGGGGGGACGGGACACAGCAACGAACGAGCAAAAATCCCGCTCTTGCTCGAGTTTAGGGCCGAGTGGGGTCGAGAAAGATGGGACTCGAGATAGAGCGGTGAGGCGTAAGGTGCGTTAGGGGTGAGCGCCGGCTGCAAACCTGAAGCAGGGGAGGAGGTATTTCACATGGTCCGGGGAGGGCCTCCCCGAGGTGGGCATCGTCAAAAGGTGTGGGGGAGAGGCTTGGAGGTGGCTGGGGGAAGAGGAACCAGGTAGGAGGAACGGCCAGTGGGGGCCGCGGGGGAGTCCTCGAGGTTGCAGCCTGGGGTGGGGGAGGGGGGCGGGTCCAGTAAGGACTTCACCTTTTACTCTAAGCGAGGCTCTGGAGGGAGGGGTGTGTTGAGCAGAGCAGCTCCACGGAAGGATTTAGCGGGCCGAGCCAGCTGCTGAGTGGCTGGAGGGGCTCGGAGCGAAGCTACGAGGCCCCCCCGACTACCCTAAGCCCTCAGGGCGTTAGGGTCCGTGGAGCCTTGGCTTGTGGAGAGTTTTGCTAACTGGCTAAATTCCTGCGTCCACCCTTGGGCACCGCCCCCATTGGAATCTCTGGGGTGAGGCGGGGCTGGGGAATCTGCATTTCTAAGGCGCTTCCGTTCTGATAATCTCGGACTCGGATTAAGGTAACGTAAATTCTCACTCGATCGCCTCTCCCTGCCCTTCTCCCGCAGTTCGTTGAGAATCTCTCCTTAGTCCCAAATGAACTTTCTTCTCTCCCTCTCTCTCCATTTTCTCGGCCCAGGAAGGGAGCAAGGGACCTCGGGTCAGACGTCCAGCAGTGCAGATCGTTCTGGTGTGGGCTTTGAGAACCACGTATCCAAGGAGGTGGAGGAGGGGAGAAACTTAAGGAAACTACTCCTCAAATGATAGTATCTAAAACTGAAGTTTGGCTGGATGGTATTCCCATTAACCAGAACTCCCCAACTACCTTTGTGCCCAAGGACCGTGATAGACCCAGGTTGCCACTGGGGGGGGGGGGGGGGGCCGCAGGCCCCCTGCTGATCTTCTAAAGAACTGGGGGGTGTTGAATCTTTTCGGGGAAGCCATTATAAAAGAGCATAACCCGAAGGACCCCTGGCTGTTGGTCGGTGCCATGGGCCTCTTTTCTCGAGTATAGTGTAGTGAAGACCCCTCCTAGAGACCCCCTCTGTTTAGAAGGCTTGTGGTGGTCTGTACCGTGCAGTACTTGGGGTGCCCCTGTGGGAGCAGGGCATAATCAGAACTAAACACTAGCTACCGCTGCAGAGACCAAAAAACCTTCCGACTGATGCGGTTTTTCCCCTGCATCTTAGGTCTGTCGAGCTGAACAAAAGGCCCACCTCCTTTTTGAGTTTCGTGGAGGTCTTACTTTGCTTTAAGGTTAACTGGCAAATGGGTTTGCAACTCAGATAGGCTTTGGAAGAACTAAAATACAGCAGGTCACCTGGTAGACTTCAGTGGTGACCAGTTTAAAAAAAAAAAACAAAACAAAACCAGAAAAAAGCCCTGAGGGTAACCTTCTAAAAGGGACGGCAGTTTTTCCTAGGGTTAAAGGGCCCACTGTCCTAAACGGGGTCCTGTCAAACGCGGCCCACCCCCACTTTGAGATGAGAAGGGACTCTGTCCCAGCTGCACTGTGCTCAGGAGAATGTGGGCTTCGAGCTTTCACTGGCTTCCTGGATGTTTAAAAGAGAAGGAAGTCCCTTTGGGGGGCCCTTCCATGCCACTCCACATTTTACCTGGATGTCCCTTTCTACCATTTTTTTGTTTTGTTACCACTTTCACCCCTCAGTCTCTTCAGCCTGTTTCCACACCTTCGTGGCACGATGTGTCTCCCTCCCGTGGAGAATCGTGGCTCACGTGCATACACGTCAATAAAAACCATAATGATGATTTAATGACTTATGTAACAGGTCCTTTTATATATACTAAGACTTAACCTTCACCTAAACCTACGAAATCAGAGCTGTGATCCCCATTTTAGATACGGAAATTGAGGAATAGGGAAGCGGAGCAACTTCTCAGGGGCCACACGGCTAATAAATGATAGAACCGAAATTTGAAACTTTGCAGCTAGCTTCGCGGTCAGTTCCCGAAACTAAGGCGCCATACAATCTCACTTAGATTTCACTTTTCAATCTTCCTTGGTATCTGTGGGATTAAAAACCCTCCAGAATTTGGGGCGCCTGGGTGGCGCAGTCGGTTAAGCGTCCGACTTCAGCCAGGTCACGATCTCGCGGTCCATGAGTTCGAGCCCCGCGTCGGGCTCTGGGCTGATGGCTCAGAGCCTGGAGCCTGTTTCCGATTCTGTGCCTCCCTCTCTCTCTGCCCCTCCCCTGTTCATGCTCTGTCTCTCTCTGTCCCAAAAATAAATAAACGTTGGAAAAAAAAATAAAAAAAAAAAACCCTCCAGAATTTGACTGTTGTCTTTAATATGCATTGCTAGAGTGCAAGGTTTGGGGTTTGCTTCCAGGGCACATAGTGATGGGTTTCAGATTCGGCAGGTGTGGGTTCTGATCAGTTGGAAGACTTCTAGCCCCCTGGGCTTCAGCATCTCCTCTGAGCCAGCCCCTCAGAGCTTGCAAAAGTGTGGTTGCCAGGGGTGCCTGGGTGGCTCAGCCTGTTAAGCATCCAACTCTTGACTTAAGCTCAGGCCATGATCTCCGTTTGTGAGTTCCAGCCCTACATCTGGCTCTGTGCTGACAGCGTGGAGCCACCTTCTGATTAGGTCTATCTCTCTGCCCCTCCCGTGCATGGGTGTGTGTGTCCTTTCTCAAAAGTAAACATTTAGGGGCACCTTGGTGGCTCAGTCGGTTAAGCGTCTGACTTCGGCTCAGGTCATGATCTCACGGTCCGTGAGTTCGAGCCCCACGTCGGGCTCTGTGCTGACAGCTCAGAGCCTAGAGCCTGCTTCAGATTCTGTCTCCCTTTCTCTCTGACCCTCCCCCATTCATGCTCTGTCTCTCTCTCTCTCAAAAATAAACATTAAAAAAAATAAACATTTAAAGTGTGATTGGCAGATCAGCATCAGCTGGGAACTTGTTAGATAACGAAAAATCACCAGCTCTACTCCAGATCCACTGAATCAGGAACTCTAAAGATGAAGCCCAAGCCGCCTGTGCCTTAATAAGCCCTCCAGGTAATCCAGGAGCACTTAAGCATTGCGTTGGCATTGGGCCCCTATTTTAATGTGCACAGGAATCACCTGGGGATCTTGTTAAGGGGCAGATTGATTCTGTTGGTCTGGGACCTGAGGTTCTGCTTCTCTAACAAGCTTCCAAGTTACGCTGATAACTAGAAGCTCTGGGACCACCCTTCAAGTAGCAAAAGGGCTTAGAGTATATGCCGTAATCACTGGGGCCTGTTTTAAAAGTATGGGTTCCGGGATGCCAGGGTGGCGGTTGGTGGATTATCCACCTCTTGATTTCGGCTCAAGTCCTGATCTCACGCTTTGTCTTGGGAGACCGTGCCTGGTGTCAGGCTCTGTGCTGATCGCGTGGGGCCTACTTGGGGTTCTCGCTCCCTGCCCCTCCGCCACCCTCACTTGATCTTTCTCTCCTCCTCTCTCAAACTTAATTTTTTTTTTTTTTTTGGTTCCTGGGATCTGCCCTTAACCCCAACCCCTAGTTATCTGCGATGAGCACTGGGAAGGTACATTTAAAACCTACAACTCCCTGGGGTGCCTGGGTGGCTGAGTCGGTTAAGCGTCCAGCTTTGGCTCAGGTCATGATCACCTGGTTCATGAGTCCGAGCCCCCACATCGGCCACTGTGCTGACAGCTTAGAGCCTGGAGCCTGCTTTGAATTCTGTGGCTCCCTCTCTCTCTACTCCTCCCCTGCTCATGCTCTCTTTCTCTGCTTCAAAAATAAATAAAAACATTAGAACCTTCAACTCCTGGGGCGACTGAGTGACTCGGTCCATTAAGCAACCAATCCTTGATGTAGGCTCAGGTTATGATCTCCTAGTTTGTGGAATTGACCCCTGCATCAGGGTCTGTGCTGACAGCACGGAGCCTGCTTGGGATCCCCCCACCCCCACCCCATCTCTCTGCCCCAACCCTGGCTCATGCTCTCTTTCAAAATGTTTTAAAAATAAATAAAACCCACAATGCAGGTGATCCTGATACAGGTATGGGGGCTCTCCTGTACATCGTAGGATGGTTTCAACATCCCTGGCCTGTACTCCCTAGATGCCACTATCCCCTATGTGTGTGCACATCTGACAGTCAAATGTCCCCAAGCATTGCCAGATGTCCGCTGGGGGCAAAATGACCCTCCGTTGAGAGCCATAGGATTAGGTCACTCGTTCACATCCTGTTAAGGGGCTCTGAGCACCACACTATTCAGATGTGACCTCTGCAGGCCTTTATTCCTGAATAGTGTTTACATGGCACCAGCTGGGTCACGTACTGAGAACTTATGTTGTGCATTTCTTAACCCTGCAACTCCGACAGGTCAATGATCCCTTCTTCAAGGGTAAACTGAGGCTCAGAAAGGTTAAGTTTCAGTTAGCAAGTTGCTGAGCTAAGCCCTGTACTGGAGTTGATGTCCTTCCCAGTGTGCTCAACGGCCTCTCCTGGTAAGAGGTTCGCCTTGACAAATCTCTCCCGGGGAATGGAATCCTCCTTGTATACCAGGAGCAAAAAGAATCCCAGTTCTTGGCCTCTAATTCCTACAGGAGTCAAGGCGTATATATCTTAAGACCACAGACCTTGACAGCTTTTCTTTTCCCTTGGGTTTAAATCTATTTGGAGAGAAATCACTTTACCTTTTAGGAATACTTGGTCCTTGTGACAAATTCTTAAACCTCCCCATTAGCTCAAACCACATGAAACTGTGTGACCATTTTGGCCCACAAAAATGTCCGTTTTGCATGATTCTACCATCCTGGCAAGAGGATACCGTGAACTTCGACGTACCTGGTGCTGGGCTTCAAAGCCGACAGCGTGGCCAGTCTGGTTTCCTCTGTCCCACTATTCCCCTGCCCTGGATTACTTTGAAAATGAATCTGATACCTAGGCCTTGTAAGTATCTGTCCCTAAATGACGAGAATGCTCTCAAAACTGATTGCATCTGTGCAATCTGAAGGGATTTTTTTTTTTCTTCTCGAGCTTTGAGTGTTGATGTTTCTCGTGGTCTTGACTGGCTGTTCAAGTGTGTACAAATCAGGATTCAGAGAAACTCCTGATCGCAGAAATCATCTCAAGCCTTTGACTCTGGTTCCTCCCTGCCCCCCATCTTTAAGCGAGGTGTTGAAACCATGGTCTTTGTGTAGGAGTTCCGTGGTGCTGGAAGTGTGGTCTGTGACCTACTGAATGGAGACCAAGCAAATTCAGAAATTGAGAAAGCTTTTAAAAATAGCTTGATGTTTTCAAGGCACCCAGCTTTCCTCTCAAATAACATTTGGCCTTTTTGGTCCTATTTCACTTGTAATTTGTGTTACAACTTATAAAAAAAAAATGTCCACGTGTGATGGATCAGAAAACGTCTACAAACTAAGTTTTCCCTAGGTCATTTGAGAAGCACTGTTGCAAGTTTTGCCTCCTGGATCTTGCCAGTTGCCTGTCATGTTACCGTTCCCCTTGTCCCCTGTGTTTCCTGGAAGTTGGTAGTTCAAGAAAGGACTTCTGTAAGGCCAGAGCGTACTTGGCTTTGTTTTTAATGTGTCGTCTTTTTTTTCCCCCCCAAGGCTGTTCTAGCCTAAGACGCACCATGGTGGTTCCATTTGAGAAAGTAACGCTTTTTTTTTTTCTTTTTTTGTCTCCATTTCAGCTTCAGAATTAGATAATGATCCCAAACCAACTTGTCCCGCCGTGGATGGCGGTGATGCTCAGAAAATCCCTGCCATGGCCCTTGCCCCAGAGTCGAAGGACCAAACCGTGATGCTTGGAGAAAGGACCTTCAACTGTTGCTATCCAGGTGAACCCCAAACGTGCCACGTGGAGCCCCTTCTCTGTACCGGGTGCTGGCAGACGAGCTCTGCCTCACTTTACCCGCTGAGCCCCTGTGCTGTGTTCCCACATGGTCCTGGCACACAGGAGCGTTCTGTGTGTTCTAAGTATCCTGTATGGCATCTGAGCTCAGTGTGACTTCCCAGAACTTCAGATTTCTGGTAGCTTCCTTTTGGAGCTTTATTTATTTATTTATTTTTTAGTGAACTTTTTTTTGTCAAAAACTTTTTAATGTTTATTTCTGAGAGACCGAGCACGAGTGGGGGAGGTGTAGAGAATCTGAAACAGGCTCTAGGCTCGAACCCACAGACTGAGATCATGACCTGAGCCGAAGTCCGATGCTCAACTGACTGAGCCACCCAGACCTGCCCAGCTTCTTTTTTAAGAAAAGCTGTTTGTTGTTTTTTTTTTCCCTCCTAGGTTGCCACTTCAAAACTGTTCATGGCATGAAAGATCTGGACCGCCACCTGAGAATCCACACAGGTATCCGTTTGTTTGTTCAAAGCTTGAATGTTTAAAAAAAAAGAAAAAAAAGGATATGAATTTAAGTGTTGGCGTGGAATGTGGTAAGCAGGCCAGGAAGAGTCGATGCCTCGTGAAGTGGTCTGGTGGGGTGGGCTGTGACCTCAAAGGTCAGAAGCTAGGGGAAAAGTGCCGGCAAACCTGTTCCAGGAGATTGGATCAAGGCTGTTCACGAAGGGCTTTTCTGACGATTCTTAAAGTATGAAAGATGGCTCCGTAACCAGACAAGACCAGGAACATTCCAGCAGAGGGAGCAGCAGGGGCCAGGGCTTAGAAGGCACAAAATGAGTGGAGGGAAGGCTCCGCGGAGGCCCTGTGGCCCTAGTAAATGTCAGATGAGCATAATGAGGTTGCTTCTTAAAGGTTCCTTCTTGAGAGCAGCCAGCTGCTGAGAATACACAGAAAATGGGCTGGAGCAGAGGAGTGTCCATGATCTACAATTGGGGTCTGTACACTGTGGGCCAGATCTAACCTGTGCAGCTCATTTGTCGTCTGTGGCTGCTTTGGCCCCACGGTGGCATTGAGTAGTCACTAGAAAGACTGTGGTGCACAGGTGTCTAAGATAGTTACTATCCGGCTCTTTACAAAAACTTTGCCCACCGTTCGTCTTGGGTCCTAGTCCACGGGAGTTAAGATACTGGTCTGTGGGGTGCCTGGCCGGCTCCGTTGAAGAGCATGTGACTCTTGATCTTGGGGTTGTGAGTTCAACCCCAAATTAGGTGTAGAAAGGACTAAGAATAAAAATGAATTTAAAAAAATTGCTGGTCTTTTGGCTCTTGCAGAAACTGAAGTGGCTTAAACGTGATCCACTTTCTCTCGAGTACGACTTAAGAAGGGAATACTCCCCAGCTGGTAGAATAGCCCTGTCATCCTTAATATAGAGCTTCATCTCCAAGGCAACTGCTCTCCCACTCCCGACTCGGTCAACCACGGGGAAGCAGAAGTAGGGGAGGGGCTTAAAGCATCCCTCCCTCAGGCCATGTCCTGCCCCACCCCCAAGCAGAATCCCTGATGACTCCTGGGATGGAAGCAGAACTTGGTCATGGCCACATCCTGCATCAAGGAGGGCTGGGAAGTCCTTTCCAGAAGGACAGCCTCCTGCCCAGCTGAACTTGGGAGCTCCAATAGGCAGGCTGCTTTCTGGGCGATGAGTCATCTCTGCCAGAAGTGGGCATCGTGCCGTGCAAACAAGAGAATGAAGGGTCCTTCTCACCAGGGAAGGGTAGGTCATGAAAGGGGGAAAGGGGTGTGCTGCAAGCATGGAACAGTGCCAGGGTGGACCGAGAAAGCTGTCGGAGACTAGACTAATAATCTATTGGAAAAATACAGAGCGTGTTGGGGATACAGGAAGTAGGCAAGGCCCTGTCCTTGGGGTTCAGAGTCTGTGATCTATCCAGAAGGGGGGGTGGACAGATGGCTTCCCTATTGGATGATTAGGCTATTTGTGTCCAATGCAGATGTTCTAGTTGTCTGAATCTCTTCACCAGTGGCAAAATAGGAGAGGGGTCTGGGTGTTCACAGCATCTCTCCCTCAGGGCATGACCCCGAAGGTAGTATCCCTCATGATTCATGGAATAGTGAGAGCCGGCTAATGGTGGCTTTAAAACCAAGGTATTTCTATCCTGTGACCATCCAAATTAGGTATGGTGGACAACCCCCATGGTTCCGGGGAGTCGGGCTCTTCCGTTGTCCCTTTGACACCCCGAGGATGTAGCTCACCTAGGCATGGGCTGAGGAGGCTTCCTGCCCCTTCGAGGTACATCCTGGAAGCTACATGTTACGTGGGTTCATGTCTGATGGGCCAAAACTTCATCACGTGGCTACTTTTAGCTGTGGAAATGGAGGCTGACAAAGTCTTTGGCCAGCTTATAAAAGGTTGTTTACAAAAAACCCAGAACTGATACATGGGCCAGATGGCATCCCCGACAGATCTGAGAGGCAGGGGCGGTGACGTGTGCAGGTGATCATTTAAGGCTTCAGCTGGACCTTTGCCAAATGGATAGAACAGTGGTTCTCAAAGCACTGTTTAGAGCTGCTTTTACATCTAAAAAATCGAAGACTTCCCCCCCCTACCCCAAGTTGGTGTTTTATCTACAGTTACTGCATTAGAAATTAAAACCACAGGCACCTGGCAGGCTCAGTCAGATAAGCCTCCAACTCTTTGGCTCAGGTCATGATCTCCTAGTTCGTGGATCTGAGCCCCCACGTCAAGCTCTGTGCCAATGGTGCGGAGCCTGCTTCGGATTCTCTCCCTCTCTCTGCCCCTCCCCTGCTCATGCACGTGCATGCACACACTCTTGGAGATAAACTTTAAAAAAAAAGAAAACCTCAAAATATCTGCTTAAAAGTAACAGCCGGGGTGCCTGACTCAGGGCATGCCACTCTTGATCTTGGGGCTGTAAGTTCAAGCCCCGCATTGGGTGGAAGGATTACCTAAAATCTTAAGAACATCTCTCAAAACTTGAATAAAAACTAACTCCCCCGGGGCGCCTGGGTGGCGCAGTCGGTTAAGCGTCCGACTTCAGCCAGGTCACGATCTCGCGGTCCGGGAGTTCGAGCCCCGCATCAGGCTCTGGGCTGATGGCTCAGAGCCTGGAGCCTGTTTCCGATTCTGTGTCTCCCTCTCTCTCTGCCCCTCCCCCGTTCATGCTCTGTCTCTCTCTGTCCCAAAAATAAATAAAAAAACGTTGAAAAAAAAAATTAAAAAAAAAAAAACTAACTCCCCCAAAAATGTGACCAGGGGCATTATCTGTACCTTTGCAAATCTCCTTGTTGAAGTCAGCTGGATTCTTACACCTGTAGGCAGTCCATCACCGTGTGTTTTGAGGTGTCGGAAGAAAATCTGGCCTCTCCCATGTGGTTGAGATGGGAATATTGATCGCCATTTCAGATAACGTTTTTTATTCTACCCAACCCGACAAAGGGTGGTTTCTTAAGGATTAGTTGCTGTGTAGAATCTGTAGCCATATCCACAACCTTTTCACACCGTTAAACTAAAATCCATTGTTGTAATTACTTTGGCTCTTAACCCCTGCTTGAATTTTTAGATGTCCTGCATTAGTCTCTTGAAAATACCGGCTGACCCACTCACGTGATTCTTCCAAATATTGACCCATTTCATAATCCTGTAGGGAAAAAAATCCCTTCATATTCTTGGCCTCCTTGGGAAAAAAAAAAAAGTCTAAGAACCAGGAAGCTGTGCCTCAGGGGAGGGACTCCATTCTGACGTCTCAACTTTGCGCTCAGAGCTGGGATGTTACCCTCGCCCTGTTGGTGATTTTCCTTGCAATGACAGGTTCACTTAGTTCCTTCTGAAGATTTGCCAGATGCCAGACCTGGGGCAGGGAAAAAAAACCCGTAGTTGGTCTGCTCTTTGAAGTCCAAGTGGTGTGGACACCTAGCTTGCATCCCAGCCATGTGACGGTGCTCAGACAACCGGGGTACTCGGGTTCACGGCGGAGTGCCTTCTGCATACTTCGTATTTCGCTACAAGGTGTTAAAAAAAAACTTCAGGGGGAGTGGCTTAATCAGCAATTTGCGGCTGGGAAAAGCTACTCCTAAGTGAAAGGAGCTCTGTGCTCCCTGGGACCGCATGGGGTGACGGGCATCCGTACTGCTGGCAGAGCTGATGATCGGTACTCAGGCACCTGCAGTTCTGCTCAGCGACTCCTGTGGCAGGTGTAAAGGTCAACAATGAAAACAAAGTCCCCCGTTAGTCAAAGGTATTTCCATACTACTACAGGCTTTACCAGAAGAGACTCCGGGACCCCCGGGCACCCATGGACTGCACTTTGAGAACCGTAGAGGGTGGAGTTGGAGGGGCAAAGGCAGGAGGGTGGAGGTGCCGCAGGCACAGGAGTGGCTCGGAACGGGGGGGCCTGTGTACCCAGAATGTGGGCTTGCTGCGGACTTCTATTTGGGAAGAGTCAATTAGCAAGCTGGCTGTGATCACATTGGAGACTTCTTGGAAAACCAGACCTTGATCCTGGATCTTATTACCTTTATCCTAGAGCTACGTCTTCTCGAGGCTCCGGGGTGGCTCAGTCAGTTGAGATTAGGACTTTGGCTGGGGTCATGATCTCGAAGTTCATGGGTTTGAGCCCCACACCGGGCTCTTCACTGTCCGCAAAGAGCCTGCTTTGGATCCTCTGCCCCTCCCCACTCATCCGTCCTCCCTCTCTCAAAAATAAACATTAAAAAGAAGTCCTGTTTTGTCTTTATAGCCCAAATGCCAGTTTATCCTGGATGAAAAAGCGTTTAATGTTTTATTAGAGGGTGCAAGGGGAGGAGGGGGGGAGAGAAAATCCCAAGCGGGCTCCGTACTGTCAGCACAGAGCCCGACGTGGGGCTCAGACCCTCGAACTGCGAGATTGTGGCCGAAATCCAGAGTCCAGAATCGGACGCTTGGCCAGCTAAGTCACGCACACGACCCTCTCCTGGGTGAAAATATTTAATCGAAGTGAAGATGGCCCTGTCCTGCAGCACGTCGTAACAGGAGTTGGGCTTAAGGTTTCTATTCTGAGGTTTTACTTCCTCACTTGGTGGTGGCAGCAGGTTAATCAGTCGTGAAAGGAGTGGAGGCGTTTTTCTCTTTTCCCTCTGCTAGCAGACCGTTAACTGAACGTGTGCACACTTTCCTGGGAGCCTTGATAGAACATGCCAGCAATGCTCTCTGCTTAGGACTTGCAGCAGATGGAGGGGGGAGTGTCAATTAGGCTATGAGGACAATGTCCTCTCAGTGGCAACTAAGACTGCTCGGCCCCTTCTGGTGTCCCCCAGAGTCCATCACTGCTTCTCGCCTTGTCGTCTTCTGTCCAGGACCCGGCCGAAGCAGCAGCCTCTGTCCGGAACCTGCCAGATAAAGGCGGTCTTGACCTTTTTTTTTTTTTTTTTTCCTTTCCTGCCGTGGACCCTCGCCAGAATGTTTTTCAGTGCGATAAAATGACGTTAAGCTATATTTTAGTACAACTAGTCAGTGTTCAGGGGGAGACACAGAATCCGAAGCAGGCTCCAGGCTCTGAACTGTCAGCAGAGAGCCCGATGCAGGGCTCGAACTGTGAGATCATGACCTGAGCCTAAGTCGGAAGCTTAACCAACTGAGCTACCCGGGTGCCCAGTGTGGTCTTCTACTAGACTAACCCTTTCTATTCCACACTAAAGACCAGAAGTGAAAGCATCACCTGGGATCTTGTTAAAAAGGCCGAATCTTGGGGCTAACCCAGACGTGATGCAAACTACGTTTTTACTCTTTAAGTTCGGCGCAAGAACTAGGAGATATGGTGGTCAAAGGGTGCAAACCTCCAGTTCCGAGACGTACGCGTCCTGGGGATCTGACGTACGGTGTGGGGACTGTTCAGTTAACATTACGTTCTCGAAAGTTGCTGAGCGTAGATCTTAAGTGTTCTCACCACAAAAAAAGAATAATTCTCTGAGGTCAAGGAGGTGCTAACTAAACTTGTAGTGGTGATCCTTTCTCGATGTATTCTTGTATTAAGTCATCACGTTGGATGCCTTAAGGTCCTGTTCGTTATATCTCCAAGCCGGACAAAACCGCCTAGTGATGCAGCCTTCCTCACCCCCGCATTATAATGTGCAGGAACCCAGAAGAAACCCTGTTTAATGTCGGGTCAGCTACTAGATCCTGTCTTAATTGGGAAGTAGTGACGAGCATAAATGAGGCTTCAAGAGACCCGCAGGTATGAACATGGTTCCTGTCTATTGACCGGGGTCTCCGGTCAATTATTAGTATGACTATATTATTAGTATAGCGTGTTGACTGCACAGTGGGTAGGAATGCTAACTTCCAGTTAGAGGTAGTAGAAATAAAAATTGCTTCCCGTATAAGGTCTTGGGCCCCCTAAACCTTG
Organism: Herpailurus yagouaroundi; assembly: GCF_014898765.1. Taxonomy (NCBI): domain Eukaryota; kingdom Metazoa; phylum Chordata; class Mammalia; order Carnivora; family Felidae; genus Herpailurus; species Herpailurus yagouaroundi. The sequence goes on along the minus strand of NW_024412463.1, from coordinate 2,921,912 downwards.
CCCGCAAGCCCTGAATTAAGAACCCCTGATCTGGAATGTTACTGGTCATCCCGGGCAAGAGAAACGTGTGACCAACCACACCCTGGCTGTTAAAAAGCCTTTGCCTGGGGGTGCCTGGCTGGCTCCGAAGAGCTGGTGACTCTCGATCTCGGGGCCGTGAGTTCAAGCCTCTCATTGGGTGTAGAGATTACATAAAACTTAAAAAAAGGATTTGCCTGACAGCAACGCCTCAGCTTGAATTCTATTTCTTTGGGCGGCACAAGACTCATACCTAAGCCTATGGTCAGTCACGGGGCCAGGGAGGCAAAATTCTCCTGGGCGGGGGCGCATGGTGAATACTGGAGCAGTGAATCGTTCACTTCGGGGTACATCTCTGACCTAGCGATTTTAGTGGTCGTTGATCTGTTTTCTCCTGGTTCAGACGTTGTAATTTGACCTATTCCTAAACCATTATCCTTGTTATTAAATCTTAATTTGATTGGGGTAAAGTTCTACGTAAGTCACGATGGGCTCGACGTCCTGCCCCCTTCCTCTTTCCCAGAGTCTGGTGGAATTGTTGTCAGTCGGGTAGGTAGTCTTGTCTCCCACCCCCACCCTGGGGACACTGGTCAATAATCAGAAGACCTTTTTGACTCTTAACACTGGGAGTGGAGGTGCTCCTGACATCTAGTGGGAGGTGGTCAGGGATGCTGCTGAACATCCCACAGTGCACAGGAGAGCCTGCAGGAAAGAACTAATTGACCAAAAAGGCGATATTGAGATTGAAGACCCTATGGTATTGATATCTTCTCCTTGAGCAGATCTCCCTTCTTAACCGTTGTATGTGTATACGGGTTAGCTGCTGCGTATCCTAATTTCTTCTAGTTTATTAAATTGCCTACGGTTCACCTTTAGCCTTTTGTTAACCACGAACTCAAGTCTATAAACATTCCTCTGAAAACAGGGATAGGCTCTAGGTTTTGATCCATGGAGCTCTCCCTGTTCATCTCTAGGGAGCTTGTAATCTGATTTTGATTCTTGAACAAAAAGAGTTTTAAAATATGCTCTTGGGGCCCCTGGGCAACCCAGCTGAGCGTCTGGCTCTTGATTTTGGCTCAGGTCATGATCTCACGGTGGCGTGGGTTTGGGCCCCGCATTGGGCTCTGTGCCGGCAGTTCGGAGCCTGCTTGGGATTCTCTCTTGCCCTCTCTCTCTGCCCTTCCCCCCACTCAAACTGCCTCTCAAATAAACTTCAAAGTAAAAAATATATGCTCTGACTTTTGGAAAACCGTTTGTGAAACCATATTCATTTCAGAAGTTTGAGTCCCATCCACTTGGTTTTATCTTTTCAGTATGAATTTCTCCGTGGCTTTCGCCATGATTTCTGTTTTGCCTAACAGTCGATCCTCTTCTAGCACTTTTCCTACAATGTTTTTCTGTCCTAGAATATGTGTTTCCTACAATAGGTTTCTACTTGTCATTTTTATTTACCTTAAGAGCATTAAACTGACCCCTTAAACGCGTTAAAATTTTTAACAGGGAAACTTAATCCATTTATCTTTACTTACACGTAGTTTGATTTTTACTTGTGTTCTTTTGCCTCTCTTTTATGGTTCTCTTGTGGTTTGGAAGCAATAGTTTGCATTTTATTATATCCCACATCTTCCTTTTTGTTTCCTGATGTACACAGTTCAAGCGTGATGCCCTGAGTCATCAACTGGCTTTATTTTCTCTTCCCACTCCATGCTAGTTCAAGTATAGGACTCCATTTAAATAATTTCTGTAGAACTTTTGCAGACACTGCTCTCCTCTTGCTGCCATCCAGGGTGGTTGGAGGAATGATAGGCTGATCTGAGCATTTCTTTCTAATAGCTGGAAGATCTCTTCCTCATGCCTCTACATAAGCCATCTGAAGACCCGTGGCTGTCTTTCGTGTAGAGAAGTAACTGTTTTTTCTGTTCTGTCCTAGACCGCCTAGAACTGGCTTTCACGTCTTGTACTTTCCCCGTTGTCCTTTTGGGCAGCCTTCTGGGAGATTCTTTGGCTCCATCATCTAAGTCCTCTTGAGACCACCTTTCTGCTAGACAGCTTGGAGTCTTGAGAGTCCTGGCAGGATAGGAAGTGTCACGAAAATGAAAATGGTTTGCTTTTAGAACCTCAGGTTCGTGGACATGCCTTTTGTGGCTCTGGCTTTCCCCCTAACCATTTGTTTCTTGGGTAGATGTTTTTTTCTTTTTTTTTTTTTTAACCTGCATGTGGTCAGTCTGGAGTGGTTGTAGGGGGTTCTGGCAATAGGGTTCTGTTCTCCAGAATCTCTCTGGCTCCTTGAGGCCTTTGCACTGTTGCTGTGGGTGTCAGCACCCCCACTTTCTAATAGCCTGGGGGTAGACACCGTTGCTGCTGTGGTTTGGTAGAAGTAAGGGAGGGAGTCATCCCGATCATTCTGTGTGGTTCGTCAGCTGCTGAGCCAGAAAGCCGTTCTAAGATCCCTACACCTGAACTTGAATACTTCTAATAATCCCTCGCTTTCTCCCAAACCGGGTTTGCCCTATGATGTTCTCCTTCAGTCTGATCTTAGCTCATCTGTTTCTTCGGATTCCTTAAAATTTGTGAGCCATCAACGAAGAGCCCACCTTCTCGTGTCCCAGTGCGCTGAGCTATGGTATCTTCCTATCTGGGCATTTGGACCGAAGAAAGAGGCAGACCCCTATGCCCCGGCTCCCATCTTGGTCAGATCTCTTTGCCACCCTCTTCATAGAGAAACCCTTAACCCCTTGAATCTTCCTTATGTGTTTGAAGGAGACAAACCACACAAGTGTGAGTTCTGTGACAAGTGCTTCAGCCGGAAGGACAACCTGACCATGCACATGCGTTGCCACACCAGCGTGAAGCCCCACAAGTGTCACCTGTGCGACTACGCCGCCGTGGACAGCAGCAGCCTCAAGAAGCACCTGCGGATACACTCGGACGAGCGGCCGTACAAATGCCAGCTCTGCCCCTACGCCAGCCGCAACTCCAGCCAGCTCACCGTGCACCTGCGGTCCCACACAGGTAGGTCCCTGGCCTTGGAAACCTGTGCCTTACTTGTTACCTAGCCTCTTAACCTTCATCTCCTCAAAACACAAGCATCTGAGGTGATTTGATGGTCCAAGCAAAAGAATTGGAATTTTCGGTGGTTTTTCACCAAGAAGACAACTTCCAGTAACACATGGAAGTCGGACAGCTGGGTTCTCTAACTTCATAGACCACAGCTGGGGAGGAATACCCAAGACAGCAGTTAAGCAAAGGCTGTGTCTCCAGAATCCAATGTATAAAGTAGGCATTTCCGTCATTGTACAGAAACCGACTCCATGCCTTAATTCAGAAATGTGACAAAATTAGTTGACGGGAACTGCAAATCCCAGGTTTCTAGTTTCTGGAAATCAGACTTTGCCACGAGCTTGCTCTTCCCCTGGTGAGACCCCTTTTGAATAACAATAGAACCAGCCAGCTCATGGTGGCTCAGGAAAAATGGGGGTTGGGAAGCTCAAGAGGCTGAGAAAATTAGACTTTTCAGTGAATTCATAGAAGATGGTGAGCAGGCTGAAAATGCTGACATCTGAAACTAAGTTAATCAGTAAATAAAATTCCAGCAGACAAATGGGAGGCAGACATAGAGTTGGGAGCCCATCCTTCCAGCCAACGTCTTACTGCCCTGAGAGCTCTGAACTTGAAACTGGCATGTAGACCTGCCAAGGCCACATAGCTCAGAGGAGAAGCTAAAGCCGATTTGGCAATATGGCCCCAACTGCCCAGTGGCAGATAAAACCCATGACACCTATGTCTAATCCTAAATCAGTCTACTCTTCCTAAATCTAAATGTCAATTGTGGATTATGAGTCACGGCAGGAAACGAGTGATCTAAAATGCACCAAAGCGAACCAATCCTGGAGTTAACCAAGTACTTGGGTAATCGTTTCCATCCTAATTGGTATCTTCCCACTAGCAGAAATGTTGCATCCAAGACGAGTTCTATGAGAAGGCAGTGAGAACAAAGTATGAATTAAAACGAGAGCTGCTGTCTACAAAGGTAAAGAAATTTCCCAGAGATTAGATGAAAAAAATCTGATTTGTATAACTGAGAATAAGAAGTTGGAAGTTCGGTGTCAGTAACTAGGCCTAGGAAACAAAGAAAACAGAAGTGAGAAAATCAAATGAGAAAGAATTTCCCAATTCTAGACAGCTGTGAGGACGGACAGGGTTCACAAGATTCCAAGCACAGAGGGGGTGGATGGGGAGCGTCAAACCTAGGAAAACTTCTCAGTGGTGTTGGCTTCTAAGGGGATAGTGGAATAGTGTCCTCAAAGCTGGGAAAGGATTTTGAAGGAAGAATTCTATACCCAGCTAAACTTCCCGAAGTATGCAAGTAGAAAGTAGGCACAATCTGCAAGAAGTCCAGACTTCCAGCCAGTCTGCTCGTGGAAGTTACTGGAAGATAGGCTGTTCTCCAGGGAAGAAGACCTAATTTGGCATGAGATATTTGATGTATATTTGAATATAGCTAACAGAGTTTGTGGTAAAGAAATCTCCAGATAATTCCTCTGTAGAAGGTTTAAGAGAAAATTCAATAAATCGGAAGTTAACCCACAAGAAGTTTCCCGTAAACTGGTACATAATTAAAAGACTGGATGACTCTGAGATTAGGGCAAGATTCTTTTTGTCCGCAGTGCATAGTCCAGTCAAGAATTAAGCTAAACTGTGAACCAAAGTAAGCATGAAAGAAAAGCGAATCAGTTTGACCTTGATACTATCCCATGGCCCAGGTGTGACAGTAACCCTCTAAGGAGGTGGACGGAACTCTGGTCCAGTATTTGCCTCTGGTGAATATGACCTATACCCAGTCATAAATTGTGATTTGATTCTAACACTGAAAACAGCTAGTTAAAGCCTGGGAATTCACTGGTCAGAGTGCAAATGTTCTGGAACTTAAATGTGAAAATAAAGCTATCCTGACGAGTAGGAAGACATAGTGTGGTGAAGAGGAAGGAATCCTCAAGAAACCTCTCAAGCTGACAGACTAGAAGTCGGGAAGTTATTACCCAATGTAGGAGGTAACACCAGTAGAGTAAAACACCTACCCAATAATGGAGGGTAGGGGGAAGGATGGGTGTGTAGGATAAGTGAGATCCTCATCTTTGCTTAGGTTCAGCTGATGATGATTAAAGTAGGAACCTCCCAAAGCACTAAAAACCCTTAGCAGTGCCTCCAGAGTACAGAAGGAGGCTATGGATTTTCAGTACTTGTTGCTGGGCAACATATTCTCTCATTGATTTTATAAGTAAAATTCAATCTAATGGCAAACTTTGGCTTATATTACTAAAGTTTCCTATCGATTGATATAATACAGCTCAAACGCTAGAGTAAGCGATTAGGTCCTGGTTGGATTTGGAACAACTGTAACCTAAATTGTACCCCTTCCACGTCCAACTTTGAGGCGTGAGAGTCAGATTCGAAAGTAAAGTGACCTCATGAAGAGCATGAACTTGGATATCGTGGTGCCTGAGTTTAAATCCCTGCTGTTTGACCTCCCTAAGCCTCCGTTACCCCATCTGTGAAATGGGGGTTATGGTACCTACTCCTAAGATTGTCGTGAGGAAAAGAGAAGGTCACGGACATGGTAAGTGGTGCTGTTAGGGAGTCACCGGTAGGTTGAGTTCAAAGACCCAACTGTCTCTGCGGCTACAGGTATTCTGACGTATGTTTGGGGGGAGCTCTTTCGCCTGCCCGCTCTAATGGAAACACACCTTCCGTTGTTAGGGGACACCCCCTTCCAGTGCTGGCTCTGTAGCGCCAAGTTCAAAATCAGCTCGGACTTGAAAAGGCACATGATCGTGCACTCGGGGGAGAAGCCTTTCAAGTGCGAGTTCTGTGACGTCCGCTGCACCATGAAAGCCAACCTCAAGTCGCACGTCCGCATCAAGCACACGTTCAAGTGCCTGCACTGCTCCTTCCAGGGCCGGGACCGGGCCGATCTCCTGGAGCATAGCCGGCTGCACCAGGCCGACCACCCCGAGAAGTGTCCCGAGTGCAGCTACTCGTGCTCCAGCGCGGCCGCCCTGCGCGTGCACAGCAGGGTGCATTGCAAAGACCGCCCGTTCAAGTGTGACTTCTGCAGCTTTGACACGAAGCGGCCCAGCAGCCTGGCCAAGCACATTGACAAGGTGCACGGGGATGAGACCAAAACGGAGAACCGGGCCCCGCAGGGCAAGGAGGGGCCCCGAGGGAGCAGCTCCCAGCACGTGGCCAAGATAGTGACCCAGAGGGCCTTCCGCTGTGAGACCTGCGGCGCCTCCTTCGTCAGGGATGACTCTCTGAGATGCCATAAGAAGCAGCACAACGACCAGAGTGAGAACAAGAACTCGGACTTGGTCACCTTCCCGCCCGAAAGCAGTGCCTCGGGGCAGCTCGGCCCCCTGGTCTCCACGGGGCAGCTTGAGACGCCCCTGGAGCCCAGCCAGTGCCTCTAGTTCAGCCAAAGAGGGCGGTCAGCTGTCCGGATTCCAGGCAAATGCCCTCCGAGTTGAGGCCGTCAAGCCAGACTTGAGCTGCCAGCTCCGGGGACAGCCGCCCCAACTTTCCAGGCCCTCGAGGCAGTGGCCGCAGTCGCTGGCATGAGAAGCAACGCCAAAGCCCCCGTGTGGAGACTGCCCTCCACGTTGCCGTCTAACCTCCGAGCGTCGTCTAAGCAAGCGGACCCAGGCGTCCCGAGGTGGGGGGGGGGGGCGGCCGCGGTGTCCATCACGCACGGCTCTATCCGGTAGGGATGGTTTCGTGCTGGTTTCTGATCCTAAAACGAATCCACCTCTGATGGGATTATTAAACTACTTAGACGACATGGAAAACCAAACTGATGCAAACAGTGGGGAAGGTTAAGAGGACAGCGGGGTATGTGGGGGGGCCTGGGGCGGCTGGAAAAGTTCTGTTTCTTAACCTGGGTGGCGGTGACGAGTGTTCGCCTTATGCGCTCGTGTGGTCCCTTTTAGCGTTGTCTTCTAATAAACGGGCAGACTCCTCTGTGGGATGACGTACGAGGGACGGTCCATTTTTGTCTTTACGCCCTTGCAGTAGAGTGGTTATGGCATGGGGTGCCCCAGCCCCAGCCCCAGCCCGTTGGGTAACGCATTCTGAATGCACACGGGCTTTCTCCAGGTCTCTGCTTCAGGGAAGTGAAACGCAGTTGGATCTGTAGGTGGCACCAAAGGTCAAGCTAGCACTCCCTGCGCCTGCCATACGCATTGCGAAACTCCGCTTCCGTGCTTCGTGAAGAAAAGACTAGGGGCCCAGTGGGGCCCCAGCTTGGTTCTGGGACACGTGATGGCGGGAGCTTAGAGTCTCCTCCCAGTAAGCACTTGGTATTTGCTGCGCCAACAAGTGGAAACCCCACCCTCTTGTAGATGGACATTTTGCTTGGCCGAAACTTCGGAGGGCTCTGGAAAGGCCAGTGGATATGTAATTGATCCAAAGCTGTTTTGTCCTTTGACACCTTTCCTCACAGCCGGTCTTTGTGCCCTCATCAAGTTAGACGTCTGTGCTTTTAAAACCAATTAAGTCGATCCATTGTTTTTGGTAAACTAGGAAAAAAGGACGTGAAAATTTTTATAGATTGTTTACAGGGGAATAAATGGTTTACTTATGAAATAGCAAGAGGTATGTAGCTTACTTTGTTATGCGTTCTGTTGTTTGAACGTTCCTGATTGAGGTGTGGCATCGGGTGAATGATAAAACCCTGTCGGACCTCTTTGTTGCCAGAAGAAAAGATGCAAATGATGGAAACGCGTGATAGAATCAATCCTTGCTTTGCGTCTGTGGTTCTCCACTGTTCAAGGGAGTGTTCGGTTAGCGAATGCCAGTGCATTGTACTGATGCTGTTGTCACATTTCTGCTGTTTGTCACGAGTCTTATCTGTGTTTCTGTTCTAGTAGCAGGGGGCTGTTGACCTTTCAAGTGGGAACCCATAGATCGAAATCATAAACGTTCCTCGAACTTTTGGTATCACAGCTCTTCAGATACACAGGAACAGCCTTTTTGAGAAGGCCTATTTTTCCCCCCATTTTGTATGGACTTTCAGAGGTCCAGGATCCACCCTGGGTATCATCCAGCAATTTGGATTCCCTATGGGGCAGAGGTCAGCAAAGACTTCCGGACCAGACGGTAAATATTGGAGGCATCGTGGGGCCATCAGGTCTCCCTTGTGACGAAACTCTGGTTTTAGCACAAAAGCAGCCATAGACTCTAAGAAAAAGAATGAACTTGTCTGTGTTCCAATAAAACTTCATGACGTAGAAGCACCTGGCTGGCCCAGTTGGAAGAGCGTGTGACTCTTAGTCTCAAGGGTCGGGGGTTTGAGCCCCATGGGGGGTGTAGAGATTACTTAAAACTTTAAAAAAGAAACTTGATAATTCAGGAGGTGGGAGAGTAAACTGGCTATCCCTTCCAGGATGAGACTTCAAGCGGACAGTCAATACCAAAACTACGGGAAACCGCCATGACGGTGCAGACCAGTAAAGCCAAGTTTCTGTGCCTCGGTTTGCAAAGTCCCTGTTGGTCTGAAGGGGGGAATTGAGCGTGTTGGCAGTTTGACTTCACCTGGACTAGGAGTTGGTGAGCTTTCTCAGTCAAGTGCCAGATAGTAAATATTTGGGGCTCTGCCGGCCTTTGTCTCTGATGAAACTATTGCACTGTGTTCCCTTATGCTGTTGTAGCACAACAGCTCCACTCTGCCATTGTCACAGCAGGAGCCAGAGGCGATAGGTGAGCAAATGGGCGTGGCCATGTGCCGATAAAACTTTATTTACAAAAAGGGCCATGATTTGGAGGGCCAGAGTTTGCTGACCTCTGGGCTGGACTACTGAGTGCAAGCAACGGGGTAAGTGATTATGGGTTGAAAACGTGGAGAAGAGCTACTGAGGTGGCTAAATGTCCTGGGATCCCTTCGAGGAAGGGGCTATTTCACTCAACAGATGAGTTCAAGGTGGCAGGCACTGGGGAAAACTGGATCCTCCTGATTCTTCTTCAGATGGGCTATAAAATCTCCAGGGAGGAGTCCAGAAATCAAGATGATGACCTCATGTTCTTGTCTGCTTATGGTTTCTTGCTGCCTTCTAAACCCTATAGACCACGGATTTTTTTTGTCCCTGCATTTAGCTCCTTTCTTAAAAGGATGGACCTCCAGTCCTCTTGCCGTGGCCAGACCTTGTGCTAAAACTTTACCTGCATTCCCTGATCTCTCCCAGTGCCATCCAGAGCTGGGACTGGAGTCAGGGAGTGGGAGGCACTTGCCCAGAGCCCCAAAAGCTACATAACCGACAAATATTTTGATCGGCGAGCTACGGCGCTGAGGTCAGCCACTTTGTTTTTGTGAAGTGGCATTAGAAGTTGGCCTGGGACTTAGGGCAAGCCATCGGGAGCAGACGTGGATCCTATCTTTAAAATTGCATTAAAATACTGACCTTGATCAGTGAGATGGTTGGTACCACTTTGCATTGGCACCTGAGGGGACCGCCTCACCCACCGCACCCTGGTTCCTGCCTCTCGTCCAAATGCAAAAACCGAAACACAAAGGTGAAGGAACTTCCTGGAACAGACTTGGGTTTCAGCCGCTGGCAGGGTAGCTCCAGAATCCAAGTTTTTAACAAGAGTGCGAGGCTGGGTCTCGGAGAAAAATCTTGTTGAGCTAATAAGTTGACCTGAGCCGGGGTGATGACCACCATCCCCAGGAAACCTTTTGATGTAAGCGAATGGGGTTGAGGAGGAAGGATGCGAGGAAGGCCAGCCTCTGGCAGTACTATGTGGCTGACCTCCAGCCAGAGACTCAGATTCTCAGTTTGCTCCTTTGCATGTGCCGCTTCAGGCGTTTGGCGTAATGATAAAAATCAACCGGCTTAGAACAAGACCGAGGTTGACTTACCTGTTTGTCCTTTTCTTGTTCAGGGGGGAGGCGGAATGGGGAATGACCAAGAACTAGCACTGTAGCTTCTGACATTGGGGATCGTGGCTTCTGTCTTCTCACCCAGGCTGGATCTTCAACATGTAGTCCAAGATGGCGGCCCTTAAGCTCCCACCAGGTGGAAAAGGCCCATCCCGCTTCCCCTTAACACTACCGAGAAGTTCTAGGTAAACTTCTGCTCGCCTCCTTTAGTTACGTAGCTGGTCACACGGTAGTGAAGGGTGCCGGGAGGTGGTGGCTCTGGAAGAGGCTGTGCCAAGTTAAAACCTGGAAAGAGACCCCAGATCGTGAGTGTTCTCTGACCAGTAATGCAGTCACGCGGCCCCCTAAAAGTTGCAGGTGACTTTTCTAGGAACCCCCTGGTCTGGATCCTGAACCCTCGGTGTTCTCCACACAAACACTTCTATCTTATCAGCGTTTATTGGCCTTCATCCAAGGTTTTCTGTCACCCTAGTCCAGTGGGTCTCCACCGTGGCTACAGTCACCTGGGAAGCCTTTAGGTATTCGGAATCTATCTTGGGGCAGGGGGATTGGTATCTCTGGGAGTTCTGCAAGTGATTCTAAGGTGCAGTGGGACAGCTGCTCCAATTCGAGGACCTGCCACGTATGCTTTCACAGAGGGGCCAACGCTCGACTGTTCTTGCCGTGTTGAAATTCTTAATTTTTTTTTTAATGTTTATTTTTGAGAGAGAGCTGGTGGGGGAGGGGGGAGGGGGGAGGGAGACCCAGAATCCAAAGCAGGCTCCAGGCTCTGAGCTGTGAGCACAGAGGCCGATGCAGGGCTCGAACTCGTGAACCGTGGGATCATGACCTGGGCTGAAGTCGGACGCTTAACCGACGGAGCCACCCAGGCGCCCCTTTTGAATGATGTAGGCTTCGATTACTGCATTAAATAAGCTCTAGCAGCAGCTCTAGTAAGTGCTCTCCCTTTGCAGTAGTGATGGTGTTTCAAGATCACTAGAGCCGTGATGTTAAAACGCCTGATTTCCTTTGACTTTATACCCAAAATTGACGGGCTCGGTTGGAGCCTAGTGCAGGAAGCTCCTCTTTCCTGTCCGAATCCCGGACCTCCTGGATTCCATCCGTGGTCCCTTGATCCTATATGAAGACCACTAGTGCTGATGCAGTTTCTGGGATCTGGTGTCCATGGTGAACTTGCACGTCTGTCATAACTTGACCTGGTAGCACCAGCATTTGAAAACTGGTCCCCCCCTCCCCGTACCCCTGCTCAAAACACCTTGCATTAGGAGGCTTCACCAAATGGGCTCCTTGTACCGTCTTTTTCTGATAGGCTGTTCTTTAAGATGACTCAGTGCTCACATGTCAGTCTAAGGGACTTTGGCCCCTAGAAAATACCTTGTACGTTCGTCCGACCGTTCTGACGTTCTCAAGACACTGCTCGCACTCACGTTTTATCATCTGTTTCTTGGAAGGCTGCAAAAGACTGGCTTCAGCCTAATACCAAAGGTAGGCTTTTTGCCCAAGGCTGGGAGGGTAACCTGTGAATACGGAACGGTTAATTCTAGTATTCAGCCTGGTGTCCTGAGCACTTGTTTTAAGCATCCTGGGAGGGGAATGGGGCTTCAGGTGTATTGGTGGTTACTTATGGCTGTGAAACAACCTACCTCCATTTCTTTGAGTTTTGACAAGTGATCCCTTCAGGAGGGAGAGAAATTGATTCCCTGCGTATAGTTCTTTAAAAAAAAAAAAAAAAAAAAAAAAAACACCTCTCTGGATTTTGAGAAAAACTAGGTCCATCTGCCTCCCAGGTGGTTCGTACATCCCCGGTTACCAGAAGACCTTTCCGCTCTCTGTATCTGAGGGAATCCGAGGTGCAAATGTCCTTTGGAAAGGTTTCCCCTTTGAAAGAAAAATCTTTATTCCAGATACTCCTTTCTTCCCTGGCCCTAGCCTGGTCTCTAGCCCAGGGGTCAGCACACTTTTTTGTAAAGCAGGTAGTAAATATCTTCGGCTCTGTAGGCCCTTCGGTCTCTGTTGCAACAACTGAACTCTGACCTTGTAGCATAGAGGCAGCCGTAGACCATACGTAAGGGAATGTATAGCTGTGTTCCAGTTAATCTTCATGGGCAGTGAAAGGAGTTTCATGTAATTTCTCACGTCACAAAATACTTGCTTTTTGTTTAAGCAATTAAAACTCTAAGAACCACTCTTCATTTGTGGATTATACAAAAACAGTTGATGGCTTACCATGGAAAAACCTGGGCAAAGTTTACGCAGGATCTCTGGTTCTTTGGACCTACAATTCTCATAGGAAGTTTGTTTATTTTAATAACAGGTAGTTGGCTGGCTTTGGCCCCTAAGCTGTAGTTTCTAACCCCTGCCGGTCAGAACAGCTTATGAACTTTTTTTTTTAATTTTTTTAAATGTTTGTTTAGGGGTGCCTGGGTGGCTCAGTCGGTTGAGCGTCCGACTTCGGCTCAGGTCGTGATCTCATGGTCTGTGAGTTTGAGCCCTGCATCGGGCTCTGTGCTGACAGCTCAGAGCCTGGATCCTGCTTCGGATTCAGTGTCTCCCTCTCTCTCTGACCTCCCCCGTTCATTCTCTGTCTCTCTCTCTCTGTCTCAAAAATAAATAAACATGGAAAAAAATTTTCCATGTTTATTTTTGAAAGAGCGTGAGCAGGGGAGGGGCAGAGAGAGAAGGAGACACAGAAACCGAAGCTCAGGCTCCAAGCTGTCAGCACAGAGCCTCACTCAGGGCTCGAACTCACGAACTGTGAGATCACGACCTGAGCCGAAGTCGGAGGCTTAACCTACTGAGCCATCCAGGCGCCCCATGAAACTATATTGTTTAAACCGCTCTCCTTTCTTAGATTGTTCTTGACATGATCAGAACGTTTGAATATTCTTTTGATGTGTGCTGTTCCCAAATACTGCTTTTATATTAACAGTTCAAATATAAAAGCCTGTGCCATGTAGTGGTCCCTATAATCGTTCGTGTTTCTCAAACGTCTAAATGATAGGAAGTGAGTTTGTCAAATGTTCACTTGATTAGCTCAACACATCGTCAAAGTCGTTTATGACTATTGTTTATATTTCAAAAGTGTAATACATACACTTAGTTTAGAGAACAGTATCAGGGCACCTGGGTGGCTCAGTCAGTTGGGCGTCTGACTCTTGACGTCAGCTCAGGTCATGATCTCACGGTTCTGTGCGTTCGAGCCCCACATTGGGCTCTGCATTGCCCGTGCGGAGCCTGCTTGGGATTCTCTCCTTCCCTCTCTGTGCCTCCCCCACTCGTATTCTCGCGCTCTCTCAAAATAAGTGAATAAACTCAAAAAAACCAGTATCAGGATGTGCCGTGAGCAGTCTCCCTCCCATCTTGGTCCCTCTTTGTCCCTTTCAAGAGGCAGCTAAGATCTTTGTTCTCACACAAGTTTTGATTTCAAATTTGTCATCGTCGCTGGTTTGGTGTTGGGTTCGCTGCCCAAGGTTTACAGTCGTGAGCACTTCAGGCGCGTGCTGCTCTCCACTACCTCTGCTCCACACAGCAACTTTGCAACACGGGTGATGCTGGCCCCACTCTTTTCAGGGGCTCCAACGGACTTCCCGGAGAACGGTCATCAGTCACCAGCAGGGAGTGGTCTCTGGACGTCTTGTGATTCCGCCTGTTGCCTGCACAGGAAGTGCCTTGGCAGAGCGCGGAGGTCCTCCGTCTAGCCTCACGTGCTGAGCGGGGGTGATTCTTGCCTCCCACCTTGTCAATGACCTCTCCATCCCCTCTTCCTTTTCTGCTTCCTTTATCTGCCCTGGGGGCCTCATCCGTGACGGACGTGCGCTACGACGCTAACTGCATGGCCCCTGCAATCCCCTCAGAGACGGGTGTGACCTGGTGCGTGACCAGCGGCCGTTCCAATAAAGATACATGGCCTAAAGACCAGCTCTTGAGGATTCGGATTTCAAAAATTGTTCTTGAAGAGGCGTAGGATGATGGGACACCTCCCCTGACCTTTCTTGCGTTTTTTGTATCTGGTGGGCATGGTCGACCATTAAAATAAGCCCACGTTTGTGTAGTCAGACTAAACTAGAATTCGGCAGTGCTTTATCTGGAAAAAGACTACAGTGGAGTGAACGAAACCTACATCCTGACCGGGGCCACTCAAACTGGAAAGCAACACCCTAGATGGTGTAGCAGTCAGCTATTTTGGAGACGATGTTGCGTAACAAACCACCCGCCCACCAAAACATGGGGGCTTTCAGCAGACATTTACTTTTCTCACTTGTGGACTCGGCAGCTCAGTTGTATGTTAAATGAGCTGGACTCGGGGCGCCTGGGTGGCGCAGTC
>NW_024412463.1:2878121-2907632 GCF_014898765.1 Herpailurus yagouaroundi | reverse complement strand
GTTGTATGTTAAATGAGCTGGACTCGGGGCGCCTGGGTGGCGCAGTCGGTTAAGCGTCCGACTTCAGCCAGGTCACGATCTCGCGGTCCGTGAGTTCGAGCCCCGTGTCAGGCTCTGGGCTGATGGCTCGGAGCCTGGAGCCTGTTTCCGATTCTGTGTCTCCCTCTCTCTCTGCCCCTCCCCCGTTCATGCTCTGTCTCTCTCTGTCCCAAAAATAAACAAACATTGAAAAAAAAAAATTTTTTTTAAATAAATAAATAAAATAAATGAGCTGGACTCCAGGTTTGGGGTTGGGTTCCGGCCTATTCCGTGAACCTCCATCTTCTCCTGGGGTCAGTGACCGTCAGGATCTTCTCATGGCCGATCCCAGGAGCACACGAGGCAAAGCAGAACTCACAACACCGGTGAAAGTCTCTGCTCGTGCAAGCCCAACATGAGGGGTGAGGAAATACGTGTCCTGTGCTCTGGGAGGACTGCAGAGGTCAACAGCCAAGGATGTGGGCGCCTCATCCTATTAGAGAAGAATAGGAACCAGTTGACTAATCTAGGGATCAGCATTCTACAATCCATGGGCTACATCTGGCCAGCCGCCTGTTTTCGCAAATAGTGTTATTGGCATCTCCGTGTGCAGGTGGGCGAGATCATTCCAGATTCACATGCGATCGTGAGAAGTAATACAGGGCAAGCTCTTGTACGGTTCACCTTCTTTCCCCCCAGTGATGACCCCCCCCCCATTTTTGTACAACCCTTGAGCTAAGAACGGTTTTCCTATTTTTAAATGGTTGAAAGAAAAAAAACACTTTATGATCTATGGCAACTACATGAAATTCAGGCTCCTGGGTGACTCAGTTGGTTAAGCATCTTGAGTCTTGGTTTCAGCTTTGGTCATGATCTCGTAGTTTGTGAGTTCGAGCCCCACAACGGACACTGTGCTGGCAATGTGGCACCTGTGTGGGAGCCTCCCTCTCTCTCTGCCCTCCCCACTCAGGTTCTCTCTCTGAAGAATTCTTTAAAAAACGTACATGCAATTCAAATGTGCATAAATAACACTGCACCAGAACACAGCCACACCCCTTCACTCCCTTTGTCTGTGGCTGCCTTTGTCCCGCGCTGGCGCAGGAGAGGCAGAGACCCTGTGTCCTGCAAAGCCTAAAATATCCAGAACCGTGGTCCTTCCACAGGAGATGTGCCCACCCTGCCCTAACCCGCAACACTTGATGTGCAGTGTGCTGGCAACAGCTTGCCTTTAGTTTGGTTGGTTTTGGTTCATTTATTTTTTCCCCCCTTGTGGGGGAAGCCAGTGTGGGGCTTGAACTCACAACCCTGAGATCAAGAGTCTCCTGCTCTACTGATCAAGCCAAAAGGCACACCCCAGTTTGCCTTGGTTTTGTGATTGCTGTGTGTCAGGTGTTTTCCCAAGTGCTTTACCATCACCCCCACCCCACCCCCTCGCTTAAGTCATGTGACCATCACAAGAACTATAAGGGGGGAGTGGGGGGGAGTCTCTTTATCCCCATTTTACATATGAATCAGCTGAGGCTTTGGAACTGGCCGAGAATGCCTAGGGTATGTCATGAGTGATGGAGTCACCATTCGTACCCAGACACCCCAATACTGAGCTTCCCCCGTATTAACCCCTGAGCTGTTCCAGGTCTTTCTGCCATGTCCCCAGTGGTCATGGGTCCAGTGGATTTTAGGTTCTCTTGTGTGCTTAGCCGATGAATGAAAACAGAACGTCAGAAGAATGTACCAGAAGCACTTGGCAGGGCTTTTATATTCTCTGTCGGAACTCTTTCCATCCCGAGAAGCCTGTTTCAAACGCTACCTCCTACTTCTGCCTGACCAGAAGGACTCTGTCTTCCCTTTTCCTTCCCAAAGCAGACGTCGCTCTTGTCAAATTCTGCTCACAGGGATCATGGCTGTTGTCGTTGTGGACACGTCATACCCTCCACTGGGCGTATAGACAGCAGGGTGCTCACGTCGGTACTAAATTCTGTGGGTGTATGGTACCTTCCAGATTGGCATGCGAAGTGCGGGAAGCACCGACGTGACACGCTATGGTCAGGAATCTTGAAACTTTGCCTCTGGTGTCCGGGAGGACGTGAAACCCGCCTGATGTCGAGTGGCCCTTGGTAGGGAGCATGGATGAGGCATTTGGAAAGATGAGCCATTTTCTGGTATCGACAGTGTTCTGTCCTCGCGAACTATCGATACTTTTTTTAGTAACTCTGTTTTTGCTTTTGTTTTACATCCATTTTTGAAAGAAACAGAGTCCGCGTGGGGGAGGGGCAGAGAGAGGAGACACAGAATCCGAAGCAGGGTCCAGGCTCCGAGCCGTCACCACAGAGCCCGACGCGGGGCTCGAACCTGCGAACCATGAGATCATGACTTGAGCTGAAGTCGGACACTCAGCCGGCTGAGCCCCCTGGGCTCCGCGCATCCTTAGGTCTTGAACGTGAACTTCAGATACAGCGTGGTGGTTACGAACCCAAAGGCTACAGTCAGGATGCCTGGTTTGAACTCTGGCTGTCGTTTAATCAGCTTCATGACCTTGGTCCTATCACTTGAGACCTCCGTGCCTTATTTCTTTATGAAATGAAGATAATCGTAGTGTCTCCTCACAGAATTGTCACAAAGATTAAATAAATTAACGTATGTAATAGAGCTGGACTAATAAGCCCCAGGTAAAAAGCTACCTAATTATAATTTATGTTTGTAAACGAGTAGTTAATAACTGCAGACAGTTCTCCTTACCCATGCCTACCAGGACGTGCAGGAGTTTCCTTGATCAAATCAGTTACATGTGACTTTGGAATTAATTCTATACTGTTTGCATTGGATTTAGTTTGTTAATAGGAATCTCCAGTGCTCATACTTGAATTGGAACAGACCACACATTTTGCCTTTTTTCGTCTTTGGTCAAGTACAAAATGCCTGTGTCTTGCAACGACATGGACAAAAAAAAAGGAACAGAAATCATCTGTTTTATTATGAAGAAAATTCAGTGCCTCAGCCAAAGATGGGGGCAAGAGATTCTTGTGCTCCGTGAGGGGGAGACTCCCTGGAAGAAGAATTCAGCTGTATTTACCAAAATATAAAATGCGACTCTCCTTGACCCAACGATTCTCCCTGTAGGGATTTCCCCCATGGAATGAGTTTAATGGAGTATGCAAGTGATTATGTGTCAAGATGTTCAGGGCAGCGTTGTCCGTGGGACCACTTAACGGGATACAGCCCAAATTTCCATAAGTGGATGACCGCAGGAACCTTAGTGGCCTTTTTTTTCCTCTTTCAAAGGTGTGGTTGATGTGGATAATGGTTGAAGGTGAGCAAAAAGTAAGTTACAGAACACCTGTCCCCACTGGTGTTCACAAAAGAGGTTATGTGTGTGGCTCTCATCTCGAAGGATACAAAATAACCTTAGTGGTGGCTGTCTCTGGTAAGTGAAGCAGGTGTGAGCAGAGGGGAGCTTTTATGACTTTACTAGCCTTCTGTTAGGCTCTTTACAACAAGCAAGTCCTACATAAATAATGAAAAGAGCTTTTAAGTTTATCCCCCCATTCTCATTTATTCCCTTTGATGTCCACATTCTGAATACATACGATACGTTAATTTAAACATGTAAAATGCTTTAGAATTTAAAAGCCCTATGAACGTCTTCCTTCTCGTATTTTGCTTTGCTCCCTCCCTGCACCTGTCTCCCCACCCCTCGCCATACACCTTTGGACATTTTTAGCTTCGCTTTCTGCCAGCGTCTGGAGAAACCTCGGACAACAAACTGAAAGAGTTCTTTATGACGCCGTTTGTGAATTGCACAGAGTCTCCTCTTTCCAAACGTGAGCCTGGAAGAATTGATCACCTTTCTTTGTTGCTTTCTGAGATGCTAATTTCAGGATAAAATAGGAATTTACTCCATTAGCACAGTAGTCCTTTCAGCAGCTGGCCCTGTTTCCATCTGGAAAAAAAAAAAAAAAAAGATTTTCAGTCATACAGTGGATCTTTTCACTGATTTTTTTAAGTTTATTTATTTTGAGAGAGTGTGCAGACAAGCAGGGTAGGGGCAGAGAGAGAGAGAGGGAGAATCTCAAACAGGATCTGCACTGGCAGCAAAGAGCCCAACACAGGGCTGGAATTTAGGAAAATGTGAGATCATGACCTGAGCCAAAATCTGTATATAGTCAGACACTCAACTGACTGAGCTGCCCAGGCACCCAACACCGATTCTGTCGATGATTCACCTCCCGCTCTTGTGCTTCCCTCTGATACTGTATTTCTCAAGAATTTTACCACATCTAGGGGCGCCTGGGTGGCACAGTCGGTTAAGCGTCCGACTTCAGCCAGGTCACGATCTCGCGGTCCGGGAGTTCGAGCCCCGCGTCGGGCTCTGGGCTGATGGCTCAGAGCCTGGAGCCTGTTTCCGATTCTGTGTCTCCCTCTCTCTCTGCCCCTCCCCCGTTCATGCTCTGTCTCTCTCTGTCCCAAAAATAAACGTTGAAAAAAAAATTAAAAAATTAAAAATTAAAAATTAAAAAAAATTAAAAAAAAAAAATGTAGCAAGACATTCCCCCATGTTCTCGTGTGTACTACTTAGACGTTACTTTCCGTCGTTCCCTCAGTGAACATTTGGGTTTCTTCTAATTTCTTTATGATCAAAAATAATGCTATATTTATCATCTTAATGCATGAAGCTCGTTTCAAGGTAGGATTATTTTCTTCAGCTAGATTCCCAGAAGTCGAATTACCTTGTCAAAGGTTCTTAGCATTTTAAGACTCTGGCCAGATGTTGCCAAATTGCTTTCCGCAAAGATTGCTCCAGTCTTACACTCGACGGTACTGAGAGGCCAAGTGTACTTTCCCCTGCTCCAAAATTAGGTGTTATTTTGCCAAGCACCATACTAATTTAGTTAAGCCAGTTATCCTTATGGCATTAGTAACTTTTAATGGCGTTAGCAGATTTTTAAAACTCCGTACATGGTCATGTTTTTACATAGTTTAAGTGACATAGAGTACAGTAAATGGAAAAATGATTAGTATCCCGACAGTACCAACACACAAATAGAAAATTTACCAATCCCTTAATCCAAAGGCACAATAAGCACTGTATAGAGGCGCCTGGCTGGCTCAGTCAGTAGAGCATGCAACCCTTGATCTCAGGGTCATGAGTTCAAGCCCCACGCTGAGTGTGACAATTACCTTAAAAATCTTAAAAGCAAAAAAAAACCACTGTATAGACATAAAATCATTTGCAATTTCACCCCTTCATTTAGCACATGATGATTGCAGTAACTAGCAGAAAGGGAAATTATTAAGAATCGGGACTTTTTGCCCCCACATTGGGAATTTATCCCCTACGTGTCGATTTCCTTAATCGATATTAAATACTGCTTGTGTATCAGTTGTAGGACCGTAACTTCTAATCGGACAGTGATGTTGATGATGAGCAAAGTTGCCGGCACAGTTTTTTGGTAATGACTTGGCTTGAGAATTGTCCGGCACGGACCCGTTTTCCATTGATTATCTTTCATGGCTAATAGCCTCAAAGACTGTTTCTACTCCTGTATTTAAATGTAATCTTGATAGCTGAACAAAGCACGGGTCGAGGAAAGGGTATGGGGGTGGGGGCCGCGATAAAACAAATGTACAGCTTTGCCGGATTTCAGTTAACTCTGAGGGCAGCCTAAAAATCGGAAGTGTGCAGCAGCTAATTAAGCTCCTTATGTCAGAAAATGGATGGAAACCTCGGTGGGGGGAGCGGGGGAGACTCTGCTCCCAGCGAGCGCTCAAAGTTGACATATTAAAAAAAAAAAAAAAGAAATATCTAGTATCAGGGGCTACTCATGCTGTCATTTCTGTAACTGCGTTTGATCATTTGGGATAAGACTCAAGACTTGCACAGTAGCTTAGTTTGAGAATAGCTGGGGAAAAAAAAAAGAATACCTGAAAAATGTGTGACAGGGATAATCCATCAATGAAAAAGAATGTAAGACAGCAATAAAGATGATATATGGTTTGTTGATATTTTTATTTTGAATTTTTTTTTAATTTATTTTTGAGAGAGCGAGAGACAGACAGAGACAGTACGATTGGGGAGGGGGCAGAGAGAGAAGGAGACACGGAATCCGAAGCAGGCTCCAGGCTCTGAGCTGTCAGCCCAGAGCCCGACGTGGAGCTCAAACTCACAGACCGCAAGCGAGATCACGACCTGAGCCGAGGTCAGACGCTCAACCCACTGAGCCACCCAGGCGCCCCACAGTTTTCTTATTTCTAAATAGCGTCCACACCGTGGGGTTGTTGTCAGGGCTCCATGATGTATCTTATGTAACATGTTTCCTGGCATGGTACCCGCACATCATGAATTCTCGTTAAACGCTGTCCTCCCATTCTCTGTCATTTCAGAACAAGGAACAATTGGCTGTACTTATATAACTGGCAACTAAGTAATGAGATCACGAACTGTGAGATCATGAACTTAGCGGAAGTCGGATGCTTAACCGACTGAGCCACTCAGACGCCCCTGTTGATGTCATTTTTAAAATAGAGACTCCTGGCAGCCACCATGACTGGTTTTGTATCCATAGAATGGGATCCTGTTGTATAAGCTCCCTGAAAAACGAGCGCTAAGAGAACAAAACCCTCAAAAAAAATACAGAACAAAACCTTCAAGAGTATGATCTCACCCCCATAAGGGTGCCATAGTTAACACAAAGATTGCATCACTTATAACACTGTTAAGGAGAACACAAAAGTCGATGCCCTCAGTTCAGCAATACTCAGTGAACACCTACTATGTGCCTGGCATTGCGCATGACAGAGATACGAGAGAGAGATCTCAATATATGATTTTATTCCTTTCCTTTTAAGTAATTGTATTTTATCATTATAAGAAGTGATATATAGGGGCACCTGGGTGGCTCAGTTGAGCACCTGACTCTTGATTTCGGCTCAGGTCATGATCCCAGGATCTTGGGATCCACGCTGAGCTCAGAGCCTGCTTAAGATTCTCTCTTCTCTTGGGGCGCCTGGGTGGCTCAGTCGGTTAAGCGTCCGACTTCAGTTCAGGTCACGATCTCGCAGTCCGTGAGTTCGAGCCCCGTGTCGGGCTCCGGGCTGATGGCTCAGAGCCTGGAGCCTGCTTCCGATTCTGTGTCTCCCTCTCTCTCTGCCCCTCCCCCGTTCATGCTCTGTCTGTCTGTCTCTCTCTATCAAAAATAAAGGTTAAAAAAAATTAAAAAATTCTCTTTCTCCCTCTGCCCCTCTCCCCTACTCGCACACACTTGCTCCCCAAAAAAAAAAAAAAAGTGTAGAAGATTTAAATCTTACATATAATTTAAAAAAAGATGAGGGACAATTCAATAAATGTGGTTGGGAAAATTACTGGGGCGGGGAGGGAAGTAAAGTTAGATTCTGCATTTACAAAACTAGATCCCCACTGATTAAATAGCAAAGCAAAAAAAATTGCTGGTTGTGGAAGAATGTACGGAAGAATATATTTATGTTCAAAAGACACAAAAGCCATCAAAGAAAGATTTTGGATAGCTCCAGATCTGAAATACCGATTTTTTTTTTAATTTTTTTTTAACCTTTTTATTTATTTTTTTTGAGACAGAGACAGAGCATGAACGGGGGAGGGGCAGAGAGAGAGGGAGACACAGAATCGGAAGCAGGCTCCAGGCTCTGAGCCATCAGCCCGGAGCCCGACGCGGGGCTCGAACTCACGGACCGCGAGATCGTGACCTGGCTGAAGTCGGACGCTTAACCGACTGAGCCACCCAGGCGCCCCCTGAAATACCGATTTTAAAAAGGCGCACAGCGAAGTTAAAGACCAGCAGGATGCTGGGTGAAATATTTGCCTCCCGTATTAGACAAATGACAAATCCAGAATCCACAAAGAACTGTTTCGGTAAGAAAAAGACAACCCAATAGGGGAAAATGTGGCAAAGGCTGTGGACAGGAACAGACACCTGGCCAGTATGGTATGCGGGAGGCTGGACCGAGCCTGACGCAGGCAAATGGACGGGGGAGCCCATTTCCAAACGTTGAGACCGGCAGACGTTTCCCAGTTGGTGATAACCACGTGTTGACGAGGGCTAAAATATGAGATACGAGGGTCCAGTCCCCATTATCGATGAGCTTGCTGTATTGCGGCCTCAAGGCGGTGTCCATAGGCTTCCTCCACTTTGAAGTTTCCTTTTCCCCTTTGTACCTTGGGGGAGGGGGGCGGGGAGCACCTGGGTGGCCCAGTGGGTTAAGCTTCCGGTTTTGGCTCAGGTCGCGATCTCGCGACCCATGCGTTTTGAGCCGCACATCGGGCTCACTGCTGTCCCCATAGAGCCTGCGTGGGATCCTCTGTCCCCACCCCTCTCTCCCCCTGCCCAACTTGCACTCATGCACCTACATGCACGTGCTCTCTCTCTCTCTCAAAAAAACACATTTTTCAAAAATCTTAAATACATACCTTATGGGGAGATTCTTTGATGCCATGCAAATGTCCTGTTTCTCTACATTTTCTGCCCCCTGCCCCACACTTTAACGCCCATCAGTGCTCTGTGGCTGCAACAATTACTCCCGTGGTGTTTGCCAAACGATGATTTTCCAAACTCTGGCATTGCTTTCTCATTTATTTCCTGGAATTTCTGTAAGGAAGCAGTGCCCTTCCCCCCCCCCATTTATTTATTCAAGTATTGACTTGAACCATTTATTATTTTCATTACTTATTTGGTTAGCTCAAAGTGGTTTATGTTTGGCCATTGAGATCATCTTCGTGTTGGCTCCCGCGTCTTTTCGTCACACCCTCATCATTTTTTTTTAATTTATTTATTTTGAGAGAGTGATAGCGAGCGAGTGGGGGAGGGGCAGAGAGCGAGGGAGACAGAGAATCCCAAAGCAGGTTCCACGCTGTCGGCACAGAGCCCAGCGCGGGGTTCGAACTCACAAACCATGAGATCATGACCTGAGCCGAAGTCCAGAGTCAGCCGCTCAACCGACTGAGCCACCCAGGCGCCCCTGCCCTCATCATTTTTTAAGCACTTCCTTGCTTCCTGGCACCAAAAGATGTGCCAGGCTCGTCTGGCACATTTCCTGCCCCAGCCCTGGAATTGGCCGTTTCTGAAAGGAGCCCGGGTTTCTTTTATTTGAATAGTATTTGAAATCAGTCTGGGCACGAAGCGTGGCTCTTGCTGCTGGGTATCTCCAGACTATATCCTGCGCCTCTCCGGGTCCCCTCTTTCCGGTCTTGCCTTCCTCCCACTCACCTTCCAGTTGGTAACAGGAATAATCTTGGAACACTATTTGGACCGTATCATTCCTTTGCATAAAACCTTTGATGGGTGTCAAGGTTGGGTTGAGATAACAGAACACTGCGCATTCGAGCGTGGCCAGCCTTCCTCAAGACCAGCCACCAACAACACCGGCCTGCCACATCTTGGTGCGAGGTTGACACGCTTTTTTCGTAAAGGACCAGAAAGTAAAGATTTTCAATTTTGCAGACCGTTCAATCCTGCTGTCGTAGCCCCAAAGCAGGCATAAACACTGTACAACTAAAAGCGTGGCTGTGTTCCAGAAAAACTTGACAAAATGTGCGATTATCTGGATTTGGCCTGCTTTAGCAGGTGTAGTTTCAAAACCTTGCCCGAAGGCACTATGAACTCTTAGCCCTCTGTAGGTAGCACCACAGTTAATATGAAGTTCTCCCGGAAGCTGCCTCAACCTCTCCACCCCACCCTTGCCTCAAGCCCATGCCTGCACCTGCCCCCAGCTAACCTCTTCCTCTGTGGGCCGGCTTGCTTACAAGTGCCTCCCACTGGCAGTCTCGAACCTGGAACCCACGGGGAAGAGGATTCTGGGAAATGTCCAAAGGGCAACAATTTAGCCCAGTGGCTTCCCATTGCCTGCGAGCTAAACTTCACTCACACCATGGCCGCCTTCTCCTCCCCTTGATCATTACACACTCCACTATGTTCCCTTCTGTTCTTCAAGTCTGCCAGCCTCTTTTCTACCTCAGGACCTTTGTACATGCTGCCCCATTTGCTTGGAATGCTCTTCCTTCCCCTCACCCAAGCCTAGCTCTTTCTATCAGATCCCAGATGAAAGGGTACTCTCTTGGAGAGGCCTTCCCTGACCCCTTTATTTTAAATCCCCTCCCTTTTATTAGGATCTGCCTTTTCAAAGCTAAAGGGCTGTTTGGTTCCTTGTCGTATCTGCAAGATTTAGAACAGTACCTATCACACGGAGGTGCTCAAATACTTACTAAATGCATTTAGCACTTACCACAATTGGCTAATATTTCACTTGCCTCTTTACTGTTGACCAATGACTGACCTGCTTCCTACATCCATATAAGCGCTTTTAGGGAAGGGGTTAGGACTATCATTTCTTGCTTATACCTAACCCCTAAAATGGTACCTGGAACACAGTGGGCATTCAGTAGACAATTGTTGAATGAATAAATGAATGAACCCCACACGTTTAGAAAACCTTATATGGATAGAAAGTACTAGATAATCGTGGGGCTCAGGTAAGATTGCATCGCAGACGTTTTTGTTTATTAAGTATCTTCTAATATCCATGTAACGTCTAGACCCCGCCCCATATTGCCACGTGGCAAGCCATCCAAGGAGGGGGTCTCTGGACTTGGAGGGTCCCGTCTGCGTTTAGGACCAGCACACCCTGTCAGTTCTTTGCCTCACCTTAAGATGTCACTAAGTGACTTGGCCACAGCGTCTGCAGGGCTCTTGCTGAAACGGCTGGGGGGCCGGGAAGGGAAAAGAGGAAACGACCGGGTGTTATGAACAAATCTCCCACTTCCGCCAGCGCCTGGCAGACAAGGTGACAAAGTGCTGATGTGCTCCCCCGGCTTTACGGGACGTTCATTAGCACACCTGATATTCCGGAGCCCTGGAATCTTCTGTTTTCCTCTACAGCCAGAACCTTAATAAATCAGTCCAGACCCGATAAATCATGTCACTTCGTGATTGACTCCATGTTCTGAGTCCAGCCCTGTCCCTAGGGTCCTGGGATGGACTTAGGTTAAGTAATATTTCTGCTCTCAAGGAGCAGTGGGGGAGTGGAGACATACAGGAAAGAAGTAAAAATAATAGAAAATCCTACAGGCAACGTGGTATCCTAGATCCCAACAGAAAAGGGCATATTAGGGAGAACACTAGTGAAATACAAAGGAAATTTCTAGTCTAGTTAATAGTGTAGCAAAGTTGGGGCGCCTGGGTGGCTCAGTCGGTTAAGCGTCCGACTTCGGCTCAGGCCATGATCTCGCAGTTGACGAGTTCGAGCCCCGCGTCGGGCTCTGTGCTGACAGCTCGGAGCCTGGAGCCCGCTTCCGATTCTGTGTCGCCCTCTCTCTCTCTCTGCCCCTCCCCTGTGCATGCTCTGTCTCTCTGTGTCTCAAAAATAAATAAAACATTTTAAACAATTAAAAAATAGCGTAGCAATGTTAAGCTTGGGGTTTGTTCATTAGGAGAAGCGAGGTGAGCCATATGCACGACTCTCTGTACTATCGTTACAAGTTCTCATAAATCTAAAGGTAGTTTTAAGAGTGTAAGACGATTAACCCATGTAATCTTCAGGTCTTAAGACACAGGGATACAATGTACGGCCTGGGGAATATAGTGAACAATACTGTAATAACTTTGTGTGGCAACACATGGCAGCTGGATTTATCGTGGGGGTCACTTCATGGTGGGTATAAACGTGGGATCACTGATAATATTGTCTGCCAGCTACACTTGAAAAAAGTGTGTAAGAGTGTTGGCCTGGATGGCATGGGTATATACTGTAGGACTCCAGACACAGTAGAAGAATTCCCTAAATCAGACAGACCTGGGACAAATCTCTTCCCCCACACACCCCCCACTTACCAGCTGTGTGACCTTGGGCAAGTGACTTAACCTCTCAGAGCATTAGTTTTTTGTTTCTTTTTTTTTTTTAATTATTTTGAGAGAGAGCTCATGACAGTGTGGGAGGGACAGGGAGGGAGGGAGGAAGGGAGGGAGGGAGGGAGAGAGAGAGAGAGAGAGAGAGAGAGAATCCCAAGGAGGCTCCACACTGTCAGCACAGAGCCCAACGTGGGGCCTAGTCCCACCAACCATGACCTGAGCTGAAATGAAGCGTCAGATGCTTAACTGACTGAGCCACCCAGGCGCCCCTTAGTTTTCTTTTTTTTTGTAATTTTCTTTTAATGTTTATTTTTGAGAGAGAGCCAGAGTGGGAGCAGTTGAGGGGCGGGGGAGGGGCAGAGAGAGAGAGGGAGACACAGAATCAGAAGCAGGCTCCAGGCTCTGAGCCGTCAGCACAGAGCCCGATGTGAGGCTCGAACTCACCGCCAGAGAGATCGTGACCTGAGCCGAGGTCAGACGCTCAACCCACTGAGCCACCCAGGCGCCCCACAGTTTTCTTATTTCTAAATAGCGTCCACACCGTGGGGTTGTTGTCAGGGCTCCATGATGTATCTTATGTAACATGTTTCCTGGCATGGTACCCGCACATCATGAATTCTCGTTAAACGCTGTCCTCCCATTCTCTGTCATTTCAGAACAAGGAACAATTGGCTGTACTTACATAATTGGCAAGTAAGTAATGAGAAGAGAGATTTGTATTAGGTCAGTGAGGTCAGCTCACTCGAATGAGAAAAGCAGGAAGGGGCCAACGATCTAGCCGGAAAGCCAAGAGAATCGTTCTTGATCCGTTTTTAAGTCTATGAAAGGTACTTTGCAGGCTATCGAAGGAGGTCTTTTTCTATGAAAACAGGTCTTAAAGACTTGTGTTCCTTTTTCTAATGTAAACTAAGACATGAACCACAGTTTATGGAGGTCGTTCATCACAGCACTGATTGTGAAAGGCCAACAATTGGAAACCAGTTAAATGCCCTCACGTAGGGAGTCTGGCTCAATAACTTAGGGTTCATCCTTGCCGTGGAAGTCTCTGAAGACATTTAAAAATATATAGCAGGGGTGCCTTGGGGGGCTCAGTTGGTTAAGTGTCGGACTTCATCTCAGGTCATGATCTCGCGGTCCATGGGTTCGAGCCCCATGTCGGGCTCTGTATCGGCTCAGAGCCTAGAGCCTGCTTCTGAGTCTGTGTCTCCCTCTCTCTCTGTCCCCCCCCCACTTGTGCTCTCTCTCTCTCTCAAAAAATGAATAAACATCATAAAATATATATAATAAAACAATGTTAATTATTAATGATAAACAAAATATATGTAAACATTACAAACACATATACACGTATTTTTTGTGTATATATATATGTATATATACACCAAGTATGTACGTGTGTGTCTGTATACGGTATGTGATGATATGGCATGGTCACATGGGAAGGTACGTAAGCAAAAAGGATGCAGAATTGCTTACACTGTGCTACCATTTACCTATCAAAAGAGTATATACGAGTATTTATTCATGTCTCCATGCACTGTCACTGGAAAGATACACAAGAACCTGGTAATAGCAGTTGTTATTTGGCACCAAAGAGACCATTCAAGTTATATCCATCTTGTTAAAATGTCATTGCCAGTAAAATTTAAGGATGTATGGCATATTTCTCCCACGTGTTTTTAACATTTTCTTATGAAAAATTTCAAACATATACAGAAGAGTGAGGATCATAATGCCCCTCTCTGTACCCAGGACCCAGCTTCAACAATCAGCAACCTTCTGTCGTTCTGATTTTGTAATGCCGTCACCTTGTTTTCATCAATTGCATAAAAATAATCATTTCATCAATTACATTAAAATAACCCTTGTACTTGGAACTCAGATCTGATCAAAGGAAGTTAAAAAGGGTTTTAAAATTTCCATGTAAATTTTCTTGCTAAGAAGCTTGACAGGGTGATCAATACAAGACTTCTCAGCCAAAGAATAATTACTACATGACTATAAAAGCCTGTAGGGAGGTGGAATTAAAATACAAGTTTTAGGAGAAAAACTCCTTCGGTAATGATGTCAAATCGCAACAGCTCATGCGCATGTTATTTAAATGGATGGACCAGGATATGTGGTATTCAGGCTACTTTATATTTAAATACACGATGTAATAATTACTGTGCCCCAGAATCCTTTTTAAATTTTTTTCTTCAACATTTATTTGTTTTTTGGGACAGAGAGAGACAGAGCATGAACGGGGGAGGGGCAGAGAGAGAGGGAGACACAGAATCGGAAACAGGCTCCAGGCTCTGAGCCATCAGCCCAGAGCCCGACGCGGGGCTCGAACTCACGGACCGCGAGATCGTGACCTGGCTGAAGTCAGACGCTTAACCGACTGCACCACCCAGGCGCCCCAAAGTCCCGGAATCCTTTTAAGCTATTTAAATCTATGAAAACATTTTAGATATCAACTTTACGACATTTACCAGAGTATGTACTTCTTAAAAGTTACTTTAGGTGGTGTAAGGGAAAAACAGGTTGAAGGTCACTAAGTGACAGAATCCGTGGTATTTACTTCCAAGTCTCAGGGAGCTGTTGGGGGGTTTGGCTCGAAGGTCACGTGTGCCTGAAGTCTGGAGAGAGGCAAGGAAGCCTGGGACCGGAGACTGAGGTCTGATCCATGCGTCTCTTTCCCACTATCCATTATGACCGTGCTGGATCATTCCAAGAATGCAAGGCTGGCTTAATGCATGCAAATCAACCAATTTAACTCACCCATGACAACCCAGGGCCACAGATGTTCAAGTCTCCTTGGCCACTATACATATGCAGGAGAAATAAACACCACCAGCCACGGTCCCTTCCTTGACTCACCATTGAACCCGTTTGCCTTGGAGACTGCTTTGTTCACTACGTGGGTGGTGGAGGGTGCGACCCACGTATGCCCTGACTAATTGCCTTGAAACGATGGTGACCACTCTGCTCCTCTCCCTGGCTGCGTGCTCGGTCTTCACACGGTGTCTTCCAGATATGGCTCGTTGCCTGTCTGTCTGCAGCTGGGATCCCCATAGAGCCCCGGGTCCCAGCGCAGAACTACCGAGGCATCTCTTTGGGAATCTGCACTTGAAACATCTCCCCTCTCCCAGGGGTTTGGGCCTTTCTCCTGACTGTTCCTTCTCTGACCCCTCTGTGGGCTCCACTTCCTCCCGCCACTCCCCTAAATACCTATGCCCCCGTGCCTTTCAAGCATCCACCTTTTTGTAGCTGACTTCCACATTCTCATCGCTTGAGTCAGCATATATGGAGTACCTGTCGAGGAATGCACGTTAGACCTTGACTTTGATTCACTCATCGATGGCCCAGAGCAGCCCTCTGAGGTAGGTCATCATGGTCCATCTCTTACGAACAATGAAAACAGAAGCTCGGAGGGAAAAGCAGCTTTTCCAGCTTGTAAGGACTAAAAGCAGGTTTTGAACTTGGGACAGTCTGACCCCTTAATCTCAGTGGCCAGTGTCTCACTTGTGCTCTCAAATGCCTGGAACGTGATTTGCTACCTCTCCCGGCCCATCTCCCATGCCGGATGTCTTCTGTTGGCCCTTCCAGAACCGCAGGAGGTAACCCCGTGTCCTGAATGTTCACGCCTCCTGGAAACACTCTTCTCAGATCTCTGACCTCATTCTTCCACTCTCCAGGCTCACATTTGTCCCCACTCTGCTACTACCGAAAATAAGTTGAAAGTACAACGACGTGCTCTTTAAAAAGTTCTCTGAACTTCGTGGCAGGGCCAAAAACAGACTCTTTCAGTGTGGGAGGCTTCTGTACTCAGAAGCAGAATAGTGCTGCGTCCCTGTACGGCCGAGTCTAAGTGACAGAATACACGTGACCCTATGTCCCCCTTGGTGTAAGTGTAACCTTCACTTCCTTTCCTAACCTCATCCTGGACCTCTTCCTCCACTCTCTTGACTCTATCACTGCTTTAATACTCATCCAAAATGAGGAATTAATGATCATAAACGCTTTGAAAACCAGCACAAACCATAGCAGAGTGCAGTGGACCAGAAGGCTGATCACGGTGACCTTGGGAACAAATCTAGCTTAAAGATGCAATCTCCCCAGAAACAGGCTTTTTAGTTCTTTGGTTTTTATTTGGAGAGAGAGAGAGAGAGAGAGAGAGAGAGAAAGCGCAGTAGGGGAGGGAACGGGGTGGGGGGGGTGGGGGGAGAGAATCCCAAGCAGGCTCTGTGCTCTCAGTGCAAAGCCCAGTGTGGGACTGGAACCCACAAACCGTGAGATCATGACCTGAGCCAAAATCAAGAGTTGGGCGATTAATCGACTGAGCCACCCAGGCGCCCCGTTTTTTAGTTTTTTAATTTGGATTATTTAACAATAGCAATTCTTCCACATTAACCCCAAATTTGGCATCCTGAGAAATGGGACAGTCCAGCAACCTCAGGTCTGCTTTCCTACAGATCAGTACCTGGTGAGGGCAGAATCTTGGCGGTTCTTTCCAGCGGGGGCTCGGACTTCCCAGATGACCACAGCCCACTTCCTGCTGTCTCTTGGATTCCGCCACCAATATCAGCAGCCTGTGTCCTCCCACTTGAGTTGTTTGTTTGTTGAATCCAGCCTTCAGCCTCCCATTAGACTTGAGCGAGAGAGGCTCTGGATCCCTCACTGCTGTGGCTCTGACTGTAAAATACATGAAATATTTACTAAACACCATGGCAAATCTGTCCCCCCCCCCCCTGCACACACACACACACACACCCAGTGACACCGTGCTGTCCGGGGCACCACACATCCTCGGTCGTGGCTGATGCTGTTCAGATCTCAGGGAGGCACTTCCCATCTCTGGTCCCATGTCTGCAAAACACAAGGCACTTGCTTCTGAATCCGGTGCCTGACATAAGACAGACCCTGCCCCGCGGTGCCGGGAGCACTCGAGCAGCAGAAGCACTGAGGGAAGAGCAAAGGGATGGAACTAACTGGAAGCTCCCGCTGTCGCATAAACCCGTCAGGTACATACATGTGCAGGCATGTACCCAGCAGCACCAGAGCATTCTCTTCCCTCTCGTCATCCAAGTTCACGGTGACGCGCTTCCCCAGAGCACGGGACTGGTGCCAGTTCCACGTGGCAGCTGAGGAACGTTCGGTAACGTTAAGTAATTCATTTTACTCTTAAATTTGCTTATATATTGGGCTTGATGAACATGCTTAGATTCTTGACATTGACATCTAGATGAACACTGAATGCTGGCCCTGAAAGTTTTATTGTTGGGGCACCCGGGTGGCTCAGCCTGTTAAGGGTCAGACTCTTGATTTCAGCTCAGGTCATGATCTCATGGTTCGTGAGTTCAAGCCCCACATCAGGCTCTGCACTGAGAGTGTAGAGCCTGCGTGGGGTTCTCTCTCTCTGCCCCTCCCCTGCTCACGCTTTCTCTCTCTCTCAAATAAATAAACTTAAAAAAAAAGTAGTTTTATTTTTATAATATATTTAGGGGAATTTAGCTAAAGCTTATATATATATATACATTTTAGTTTTGTTTAAATAATTTTGACATGAAGCGGATGCCAGTTATCATTCGTATTTACCTTTCCATCTTAAATAATTTTGAATATTTTAGGAGAAAAATATTTTTAAATATTTATGAAGCATTTAACATTTAATGTTTTGAAGAACATATGCTCAATTTTTTCTTCTTTAAATATAGTTGTATTTGATTATTTTTTTCATCTTTTAGATGATTATTGTCGATAGCAGGAGTCAACAAGTAACAGGATTTTATTTCTATAAAGCCTAAAGGCTCTGTTTAGCTATATTTAGTCCATAATGGCTAAGAATGGTTTTTGTATTTTTTTAAGTTTTTTTTTTTTTTAACATTTATTTTTGAGAGAGACAGAGCACAAGTGAGGGAAGGGCAGAGACAGAGGGAGACACAGAATCCGAAGCAGGCTCCAGGCTCAGAGCTGTCAGCACAGAGCCCGATGGCAAAGCTCAAACTCACAAACCGCGAGATCCTAACCTGAGCCGAAGTCGGATGCTTGACTGACGGAGTCACCCAGGTGCCCCTGTATTTTTAAAAAGTTGTAAAACAGGGGCACCTGGGCGGCTCAGTCAGTTAAGCGTCCATCCAATCCTTGATTTTGGCTCAGGTCGTGATCTCACAGTTTGTGAGATCAAGCCCTACGTCAGGCTCTGCACTGACAGCTCACAGCCTGCTTGGGATTCTCTCTCTCTCCCTTTCTCTCTGCCCCTCCCCCACTCACATTTTCTCTCTCTCTCTCTCTCTCTCTCTCTCTCTCAATAAATAAATAAATAAATAAATAAATAACATTTTTTAAAATCTTTAAAGATTTGTAAAACAAAAAACATGAGAGAGACCTTATATAGATTGCAAAGCCTAAAACACTCTCTGGCTCTTTACAAACATATTTTGTCAACCTCTGGTCAATAGAATATAAATTACGTAAAATCTTGACTGTAGGGGCTCCTGGTTGGCTCAGTTGGTGGAGCATGTGACTCTTGATCTTAGGGCTCTGAATGTGAGCCCCACGCTGGGTGGAGAGATTACATAAAGCAAAAACAAACAAAAAACTCTTGGCTATAACTGTGTATTTCATAATTTTATTGAGATGCAAGCATTTGCAAAAAGAAATGGGATATATAATAATTATCAGATAATGTAATAATATAGGATAAATAATTACGAGTTATCTTTGTTACTCATTCAAATAATATCAGAGGACCAACCACAGAACACCAGATGTGCAATAATAAGGAAATTCTCCCACCTTTGATAGTTTTCTGACTTTCAGGAGCTTTACACACACTTCGCCTTTGTCACTGTGAAGATACTTGTCAACGTAGGAGGATTCGATGATTTGTTTAAAATTTGTTTAGGTTGATTTATGACTTTGCGGGCCGTGGCTGAAATCTGCTGAATTGTTTGTCTCTAACCCTTGAGTGCATTCGAGTTTGGGTCTTGCCTTAGCCTAAAAATTTTTTACGGGACCCCAGAGACACAGCCTGTGTCTATCGCCCTCTGTTGGCATCGGGTAGAGTTACCATAGTTTTGCTTCTGCTTGGAGTTCGTTGAAATCATCATGAAAAGGTCTGAACTGAACCTTCATAGCTAGAGAAGTTTCTGGGCTGTGTATTAATACTCTGGTTACATAATCATTTAAAAACAAAGCAACAGGGGCCCCTGGGTAGCTGTGTCGGTTAAGTGTCCAACTCTTGATCTCAGCCCAGGACATGATCTCATGGTTTTGTGAGTTCGATCCCCATATCCTGCTCTGTGCTCGTGGTACAGAGCCTGCTTGAGATTCACTCTCTCCCTGTCTCTATGTCCTTCCCCCACTTGTGCTGTCTCTCTCTCAAAATAAATAAATGAACATTTAAAAAAAAGTAATCAGCAAAGATGCTTTAGGAGGCAACATTTTTTTCCCCCCCCCCCCCCAAAAAGTCATTCTGGTCAAATTCTTTGTTTTTACTAATCACCATCCTTGTTGCAGAGGTTTGGGGCCAATGTGTCCCTTCGGTCTTCTCAGACTTTTTTATTGATTACTGATAATATTTATTGATGACTGAGAAGGAGACCTAGCTTCCAAAGACTGGATGGAGGAAAGAACACACAAGGCAAAGAGTGGGAAACCATTGGTGTTCCCAAAGAAGAAAGACTCAATCCCCTTGCAAAGGGAAGCGAAATACAGGAAGAAGGGGAGAGGAGGGTGGAGGAGAGGAGGGAGAGGGCACAGGTTGCTGAGCGAGCAGGAGGAAAGCGAAGGAGAAGGAAGGAGCCCCTGGGGCTCTGACCCCCACTGAGCTCTTATCAGCCTTCTACACCCCTAACTGCCTTACTCCAGCTCGGCTTTTTCCTGTGACACCACTTTCTTTCTTTCCAGGTGAAAACAGGAATTGCTCCTTTTAAGGGTAAGCTTGGGGCTCCTGCTCCCGTAGCCAGGGGCCACACTCGCCACTGGTCACATCCCCCTCCTGAGAGCAAAAGGCCCATTCTTCCCCAGAGCCTCACCTGGAGATGTTCGTTCGCAATCCATTCTGCCCTCTCCCATTGCCCCTCCCCACCCATGTCCTGTAAATAAATAAATAAGCAAACAAACAAACGGAATTCTTCAGGGGCGCCTGAGTGGCTCGGTCGGTTAAGCGTCCACTTTCAGCTCGGGTCATGATCTCACGGTTCGTGGGTTCGGGGCCCGCTCTGGGCTGTGTGCTGACAGCTCAGAGCCTGGAGTCTCCTTCAGATTCTTTGTCTGCCTCTCTCTCTGCCCCTCCCCCACTCGTGCTCTCTCTCTCTCTCTCTCTCTCTCTCTCTCTCTCTCTCTCAAAAATAAACATTTAATGAAATTTTTTAATTAAAAAAAAAAAGAAACATTCTAGCACACTCACTAGGATGTTTAAGAATCCTCAAATTGCCCGCAGTTCTTTTAGAACGCTAATCATATTTTACATCAACTCTCATTTTATCGCTGTGAATTGGGACAAAAAGGTCTTAGCAGCTTTTCTGTTCTGTTTTTGAAAATACTGATTCCAAAAGGAGGGCCGAGGGGCCCTTTTCCCCACCATAGGATTTTATTTTCAAATTCAGATGCAGGATATCTTAAGTCTTTCCCAGCCTATACATTTATTTATTTACATGTATTTATTTCCCCTATTTCCATCATTGATAATATTTTGATGTCTGTCAACCTACCAGAAGGAACTGTCCCAGGTAACCAAACATAAGTCAGTGCAGAGAGAAGTGGGGACCCAGACGCTTCTTCAGAACCCCCTAAAGAGAGACTGGCCACTGACAGTTTAAATCTTCAATGCTTTATCTCTTTGTGCGAGTCTTGGAATGCCATTGATACCTTCTTTGTATTTATAATTGTTTTAATTAGCCACCCAGCAGGAGCCCCTCTTCTAGCTGGATTATAGGCAGCACAGCGGGACCCAACAACCCAGTTAAAATAAAGCACAGACTTTATGGCTCCCTTAATTTCTTTTATCTGTATCAATGTTTTTTTCTTTCTTCCCTTTCATTTTTCACTCTCTTGTTCTCCTTTCCCCCCCCCCCCCCCCCCGGTGTTTGTGGAAGGCAGGGGCGAAAAGCTTCGACTGCTCGCATGCTATTACGCTTTTGAAAAACCAAAAAAATTATGGAGAAAACGCGACCGTGGATATTTATCAGCAGTTCACATCTCCGAGAGGCCAGAAGCGCACAGATGTGCTTGTCCACTGCTCTTGGTAACATTTCGTAAACCTCAACGTGATGGTATCTTGAGTGATTACGCCGAAATTGATGTCAGTTGCTAAACCCTTGTGGGCAGAGGCAGGGGCAAGTCTGCAAAAAAGGCGTCTCTGTTGCCCCTGGTGTTGTTTGTTCTTATCGACCACATCCTTCTTTTGCGGATGGAAATCTGGAGGATCAATTATGATGCAGATCTGACACCATTTCCATTTGTGGGAGCCCCGTGGCCAGGGATGTTTGGACTTTTGGAAATTCTTGCATTGTTAAGATTGTTTCCCCCTCCTTTGAACTGGATGCTGCCGTTGGTGTGGCCACAAACAAACTGCCTGACCCAGAGCGAGTCCTAAGGACCCAGCAGAAACGCAGAGTTTGTGGCTTCAGAGAAAGACCTGGGGTCTCCCTTTATGTGTGAATCTATAAAACTCATTTTATAGAATCAAAATTAAATTCTGGAATTAAAACAGGACTGGTCCGCGTGGAAAACATTCATCATCTCTAAAAGGAATCCAGCCCAATGCTGCAAATAATCTAGTTTAATTTTTTTTTTTTTCTAATACTCAGAAGAACTTGTTTCCATTTAAAAAGAAACGATTGCTCCAGTTATCAGAAAGGGAAAAAGCTTTGAGCTGGCTTCCGTATTTCAGTTCATTTTAAAGTCGTCAATGTTGTTGAGCTTTTTATTTTTAGAAGTTTCCAACCGTAAACATTGAGTCTGCCCTAAAGCAAGCAGCCTGACACACTGTGGGAGGGGGGTTATTTTCATCTTGTGTACGAATATTAAGTATTTGAGTGTCTTTAAAGCCGAGGGTGGTTATAATTTAAATTTCCTCTTGTTAACCTGAATTATTTTTGGCTTTGTAGCCAATCAGAGACCCAGACATCCACTTGCTTTGTAAAACAGGAACACGCCACAAATACCCAGAGCAACTTGTTGGGTGCAGTTGTAAGGCTTTGAAATTCAATGAGAAGTTTGAGAAGTAGCAGGCATCCCTGTGTGAGCTAGAGTCCTAAGGGCTGGGAGATTCTTGCAGGAACCTAGTGTCCTTGAGGGGCACTAAATTACTAAAGGATATAGTAGCGAAGCCTCTTGTGTCCAAAGCTGTCATGTGCGGTATATGTGCTCAAAAAGTTAATATATTTTCGTGGTTGCACGGCATCATGAAATGCACTAAAAATCTCTTAATGGTTCGCTTCAGAATGGCTAAT
Organism: Herpailurus yagouaroundi; assembly: GCF_014898765.1. Classification (NCBI taxonomy): domain Eukaryota; kingdom Metazoa; phylum Chordata; class Mammalia; order Carnivora; family Felidae; genus Herpailurus; species Herpailurus yagouaroundi. The sequence continues at coordinate 2,885,302 of NW_024412463.1, read as the reverse complement.
TTTATGTCACGTGAATTTCACTTAAAAAAAAAAAGAAACGATCTTTTTTTTTTTTTTTTAATTTTTTTAGCGTTTATTTTTGAGAGAGGGAGTCAGCGAGCTGGGGAGGGGCAGAGAGCAAGGGAGACACAGAATCTGAAACAGGCTCCAGGCTCTGAGCTGTCAGCACAGAGCCCAACGCAGGGCTCGAACTCACGAGCCGTGAGATCGTGACCTGAGCCGAAGTTGGACGCTTAACCAACGGAGCCACCCATGTGCCCCAAAATGAAATGATCTTTTAAAAATAGTGAGATAATAGAATATAAACACCAGTAAGATAATAAGATAATTTTCTATTTTAAAATGTACAGGACCGCCCGGCTGGCCCAGTCAGTGGAGCCTGCAACTGCCAGTCTTGGGGTTGTGGGTTCGAGCCCCACACTGGGTATAGAGATTACTTAAAAATAAAATCTTTGAAATAGATGAGTAAATGAAATTTACACACTTTTTTTTTTTTTTTTAACATACACTCTCTGGCTTAATTCCGGTAAGATACAACCCCTTCGCGAGTTCACATTTTGAATGTTAATTTCATTTTGTGGCGCAAAACAGGGACCCAACTCACCTCTAGTGACAACGCAGGGCTGGAGACTTAGAAATCCTGACCTTGACCATTTCTCTCTAGTGGTACTTATCCCGTCAAATAAATACAGCAGCTGACAAGTGACACCTAGTTTTCTACGTGTTGATTTACAGCTTTTGTGGGTGCTTTTCTTTGCTTAAATGGTATTAGAGTGGAAATGCTGTGCTGGGGAGCCAAGCAGCTCTGTAGTGAGAGCAGCTAAGCACTTGCTCTGAGCCCCCCTCCCTCTTCTCCACTGAGGGGTGGACCACCCAACCCTCCACGGCTGCTGCGTGGGTGCCCCAGCCAGCCAAGTAATGGAACAGTTTTGTTTCTATGATTACTGTCACTGCTGTCTTTTTTATTTGCATAAATGGGACAACAGTGGACCCACGATCAAAGGCAGAACATTCTCCTACACACAGAGTATGGTTCAAAGTCTGAGTAATTTTAAAGACAATTCTGTGTGTAGGTTAAAGGTAAACAGAAATACTTGTTAAAAGAAGTATTTTCTAAATCACCTGAGAGATTCTTACTCCCCTCGCAGATATTATTGAGAATATCTGTGCATCTGTAGAAATGCGTGCATATGCACACAAGAAATCCCCACTGTTGTAAAATATTATATGTTAGCCTGTGCATCGTGGGAAAAAAGTTGGTGAAATCTGTTATCCCTAGAGTGGGTGGGCCCATAGCCTCCCCTCCCTGTAGAACAGATTCTGTAACACTCAAATTTTTTTGTTTATCTTGTCTTCTTTGTCCTGTATCACCAGTCCTGGAAGCAATGCTAGGCAGGAGCCCTCCATAAATTTGTTGAATTATTGTGTGCAGTAAATGTGTAATCAGAGGCACCCCGGGTGGCTCAGTTGGTGAAGCATCCAACTTTGGCTCAGGTCATGATCTCGCGGGTTGTGGGTGGGAACCCCGCATGGGCTCTGTGCTGACAGCTCAGAGCCTGGAGCCTGTTTCAGATTCTGTGTCTCCCTCACTCTCTGCCTCCTCCCCCGCTCACACTCTGTTTCTGTCTCTCTCAAAAATAAACATTTTAAAAAATTTAAAAAAAGAAATAAAAGGACTTACATAAAGTAAGTTTGGCTAAATTGATGCCCTTATTGGCATAAGGAAGATACCCTGTAACGATAGGCTGGGCAATATCCAACAAAAGACAGACTTCCTACTTTATTATTTACTTTCTTTTTTCTTAATCACGAACTGAAACAACAAGCGTGTATTCTTAGGAATTTGTTAGAGGTCACTGAGCTCCTGAAGGGACATGCTGATGGCTCCTGAGTTGGCTAAATTATATTAGCAGAGGTCCACAGCGTCGGTTCACATTGCTTGCCAGCTTCAGATGCTTTTCAGCTACAGCTCACGAGGTCCCTCCTGGTGACATCACTCACATCTGTGGCGACTTAAGCCTCCTGTTTCTTTGAAAACGGAATTTGAGAATATGAAGGGTTTATACTCTCTAAACTAATTAGCAGTGACCAGTAACTTGAGGAGGCCAGCGTGCCCTTCAGGACACTCCGTTTACCTGGGAGTCTCGCCAAGTCAATCTTGCCACTTCTAGGGCCTTGACCAACCCCAGTAAGGGAGGAATGGAGGCATGCTCTTTTTAAAAATAGAAAACTAATTAAGTATAGTTCTCGAGATTGTGTGTGTGTGTGTGTGTGTGTGTGTGTGTGTGTGATGTGACTTTGCAAACAAATGTAGCATCCTGCATTAGAGAAATGGATTTTAAAGGAGAAGGTCGTGCTTTGCTGAAGGAAGTTTAATTATATAAAGCAGGGGCACCTGGCTGGCTCAGTCGGTGGAGCGGGTGACTCTTGATCCCAGGGTGGTGGGTTTGAGCCCCACATTGGGCATAAAGTTTACTTTAAAATACATACATATTTTGGGGCGCCTGGGTGGTGCAGTCGGTTAAGCGTCCGACTTCAGCCAGGTCACGATCTCGTAGTCCATGAGTTCGAGCCCCGCGTCAGGCTCTGGGCTGATGGCTCGGAGCCTGGAGCCTGTTTCCGATTCTGTGTCTCCCTCTCTCTCTGCCCCTCCCCCGTTCATGCTCTGTCTCTCTCTGTCCCAAAAATAAATAAACGTTGAAAAAAAAATTTTTTTTTAAATAAAATACATACATATTTTGAAAAAGGAATAATTATATAAAGCAATTGGTTCGATCAGTACTTTAAAAGACAAGACAATAGGGCCACCTGGCTGGCTCAGTTGATAGAGTGTATGACTCTTGATCCCGAGGTTGTGAGTTCGAGCCCCACGTTGGGTATAGAGATTACTTACAGGTAAAATCTTTAAAGGGGCACCTGGGTGGCTTAGTCGGTTAGGTGTCTGACTTCAGCTCAGGTCATGATCTCACAGTCTGTGGGTTCCAGCCCCACATCGGGCTCTGTGCTGACAGCTCAGTCTGGAGCCTGCTTTGGATTCTGTGTCTCCTTCTCTCTCTGCCCCAGCCCTGCTCACACTCTGTCTCTCTCTCTCTCTCAAAAATAAATAAACATTTTAAAAAATAAAATCTTTAAAAATTAAAAACAGTTTTAAGAGAAGACAATAAGTGAATTTTCTTGCCTAATTACAATATATGAAATATATATATAACATAAATACATGATTTATTTTGTTCCATTCTGATATGGAACAATCTCAAAGATGTAATAAGTGAAGAAAGCAAGGTATAGAATGGTATATATCGCATAACAAAATATGCGTGTAAGTGGTAGATCCATACACATCTTCTTGCGTTTGGATAGACTGTCTGTGGAAGAAACGAGAAACTTGCAACAGCCATGATCGGTCACAGTGCCTTTCTGAATCCATGGTGGAGCTCGAGGCAAAAGGAAAAATCAGTTAGACTGACCCTGTTTTTATTTAACATTTTCACATTTTGTTCATAATGGATTTTTTTTCCCATTTTTTTCATTTCTGTTAATTTCATCTGCATTATTTTTTTTTTTAATTTTTTTTTTCAACGTTTATTTATTTTTGGGACAGAGAGAGACAGAGCATGAACGGGGGAGGGGCAGAGAGAGAGGGAGACACAGAATCGGAAACAGGCTCCAGGCTCTGAGCCATCAGCCCAGAGCCCGACGTGGGGCTCGAACTCACGGACCGCGAGATCGTGACCTGGCTGAAGTCGGACGCTTAACCGACTGCGCCACCCAGGCGCCCCTCATCTGCATTATTTTTAAGGCATTAAAGTGGTTATTTATCTCGATCACTGAGGTTTGGGCCCCCCCTTTAAATTTTGTGCCCAAGACGAATGAAGGATCTCTTCATCCTAGCCTTAGCGGTGGCTACTCTTTCATACCGTTTAAGCTTATTTTCACCATATGCAAGTATGATTTATATTCAAAAACAGGGGGAGCGTAGCGGGGGGAAGCCACAAGTGGTAGTCGGAGCCCTTTGCAATCGTGGTTCTTAATCTTTCGGGGGTTAGAGATCCCACCAAGAACCTAATGAAAGCTGCAACCCCTCTGTGTATACAAACTACATTCTGCCTTTATTTTTTTTTAATTTTTTTTAACGTTTATTTATTTTTGAGACAGAGAGAGACAGAGCATGAACGGGGGAGGGTCAGAGAGAGGGAGACACAGAATCCGAAACAGGCTCCAGGCTCCGAGCGGTCAGCACAGAGCCCGACGCGGGGCTCAAACTCACGGACCGTGAGATCGTGACCTGAGCCGAAGTCGGCCGCTCAACCAACTGCGCCACCCAGGCGCCCCAACAGACTACATTCTGCCTTTAATTTCAAGAAGGGTCTGTGCAAAGTCCATCTTTTAAAGAATGTTCCCCAATTAGATACCCACGCAGCCAAATTTCCTCTTTCAACGCGTGTTGATTTTCCCTACACTCTCTCGACCACAGGAGAGAACTGAATGTCTTATCCTTATTTTCCACACCTCTTAAGTTATTTCTTACATTATTTCCTCTTAGGTTGTTTACTGGGGGGATGAGCGATACAGTCCTTGCTCCCCCGGTGACAGTCACTGCTTTTGTGGTTGCTGGCAAGGTTACTGAATTGTTCCCCAAGCGAAATGATGGGTCACGGGTTAGGTACCATCCTAAAAAGGAATCGTTGCTCTGGCTTTATGTCCTGTTGGATTGGGAGAGAAGAACCCCTCCAGCCCTTCACTCAGGCCTGGACCAAGGTGTCTCAGCCTCAGCAGTACTGGAGGTTTGAGCTGGATGATTCGTTGCCATAGGGGTTCTGTGCATTGAAGGGTATCTAGCAACATTCCTGACCCCTTCGATACCAGTGGCGTCCCCAGTCGTGACAACCCAAAATGTCTCCAGACAGTGCCAGATGTCCCCCCGTGGGACAAAAACAGCCCTGAAGATTTGGTGGCTGCTTTCCAGTTTTCTTCCCAACGTTGGGGGAGTCGTTTGCCCTTCCTGTAGTAACAACGCACTGGGTAAGGCAACGTGCGATGAAGCGCTTAGGGATTCACGGAGAGCTTAGTTCTAAGGTTCTGCCCTTTTTATAAGAAATACTGTTGTTGTGGCGTGCCTGCGTGGCTCAGTCGGTTGAACTTCAGACTTCGGCTCAGGTCATGATCTCGCGGTCCGTGGGTTCGAGCCCCGCGTCGGGCTCTGTGCTGACAGCTCGGAGCCTGGAGCCTGCTTCGGATTCTGTGTCTTCCTCCCTCTCTACTCCTTTCCTGCTCACGCTCTGTCTCTCTCTCTTTCTCTCTCTTAAAAATAAAGAAACATTTTTAAAAAAGAAAAGAAATATTGTTGTTGTTTGTGAGTCCTCAACCCTGGAGAAAGTCATGAAGACCTTCCCTTCTCTCAAGGGGACCCTCCTAAACCATCGCCTTCTTGGTTGGTTGGGCCTTCGCTCCAAGAAATTAAAACGCAACCACTGACCTGTTACAAATGCCCAGCTAAAGTAATTAATCCCCAGTCTTTATGACCCCCCAACTTTACTTCCGAACTGTGTTTATACCGAGCCCCAGAAAGCATGGCTTTCTGCTCCCGTGTAACCAGAATCCTACTGGTTCATCCCTTCAAGAATGCCATTGCCAGGAAGATATCAGTTGTCTCTTGGAGCTTGAAAATATTCTTCCTAACAGGGCTTAATGGAGCGTCCAGATGCAAGAGGCATTCATGGTCATTGTCCCCTCCGGAAATATGACAGCTCCTCCGTAGAAACGGATCCTACACTTTCAATGTTGCAGCATTCAATGGAGGGTAACATTTTTAATCTACTTGTTGGGAGCTTCATATTTCTAAGAGGGAACAGAGACGCCTTACGTCCTCCACAACCAGCAGGAAGACTTTTTTTTTTTTTAAAGACTTTTGTGTGTTTTCTTACGAGGATCTAGTTGCCATCACATTAATGTTAAGTGAGATTAATTTTTCCCACCCCTAACTGTCAAATACATGGGCCGCACAAAAATGTTTAAAAATTGAAAGGTACAAAGAATCCAAACAAATCACGATGAGTATCAACACACACAGGGAATGCCACGGAGACACTGGGATGTGCCCATCTAGTGAATGTGGTTATTATAAGGAGAACTCAGAGCTCAGAATTAATCCCTCGGGGCGCCTGGGTGGCTCAGTTGGTTAAGTGTCTGACTTGGGCTCAGGTCATGATCTCACAGTTCGTGGGTTTGACCCCCACATCGGGCCCTGGGCTAGTAGCTCAGAGCCTGGAGCCTGCTTCGGATTCGGTGTCTCCCTCTCTCTCTGCCCCTCCCCTGCTCATGCTCTGTCTCTCTCAAAAATAGATAAACATTAAAAAAAAAATTTTTTTTTAAAGGAATTGATCCCTGAGCATCAGGGCCAATACCACATCTGTAGAAGACATAATAGCCCATAAGTGATTCTGGTAAGAAGGGGAGTAAAGTCTGAGCCAAATTCTTAGCCAGTCTTTCTTCATTTTGTTGGGTCAGAATACTTTTGAAGACCCTGTGTTATTTTGGTGTTTGGGATGTTTGCTTGTCATTTCTGGCCGTGTATGTGTGTGACTTGTTTAATAAGAGGTCATTCAGTCACATGATTCGATATTCAAAAGGTACAAAGGGATGTGCCGTGAAAACATTTGCTTTTCTTGCCCGACCACCATTTCCCCATCCGAGAGGCAGCCACTGTTGTCGGCTTCTTGTATATCTTTCTGGAGATTTGTTTTTTTTTTTTTTAAGTTTATTTTTATTTATTGTGAGAGAGAGAGAGAGAGAGAGAGAGCGCAAGCGGGGGAGAGGCAGAGAAGAGAGGGAGACAGAATCCCAAGCAGGCTTCAACGCCGTCAGCACAGATTCCGATACAGGGCTTGAACCCACGAACCGTGAGATCATGACCTGAGCCGAGATCAAGAGTGGGATGCTTAACCCACTGAGCCACCCAGGAGCCTCTCTGGAGGTTTTTACACATTTACAAACAAATTGTTTTATACTGTCTTTTATTTGTCGCTGCAGAGGAAGCATATTAGGCTGATCCGTATTCACTTTTTTCCACTTGCACGCGTTTCTTAGAGATTGAGCCACATCATCCACACGGAGAAAGTTACCTACCACGTTTTTAAAAATTGGTGTGTAGTATTTCAATATATACTTGTACTTAATGTTTT
>NW_024412463.1:2861171-2873121 GCF_014898765.1 Herpailurus yagouaroundi | reverse complement strand
CTGGCTGAAGTCGGACGCTTAACCGACTGCGCCACCCAGGTGCCCCTGGAGGGCCTTTTAAGAAGGGCGCCCGGGTGGCTCAGTCAGTTGAGCAACCGACTTCAGCTCAGGTCATGATCTCTCACAGCCTGTGAGTTCGAGCCCCGCGTCGGGCTCTGTGCTGACAGCTCGGAGCCTGGAGCCTGTTTCCGATTCTGTGTCTCCCTCTCTCTCTGCCCCTCCCCTGCTCATGCTCTGTCTCTCTCTGTCTCAAAAATAAAAACATTAAAAAATTAAAAAAAAAAAAAAGGGCGCCTCCCCTCTCGTTGTACTGACTTCTGGACCCCATGTGCCCTTCCCCTGCATGGACGGACGCCTTCAGGCCCTCCCTCTGCAGACCCCCAGCGTCCCAGGGAGGGTGGGGCTGGCATGTGTGTTACGGGCAGAGCCTGTCCCGTGGGACCTGCACTGTGAGAGGCACTCTCGGTCTCCCACTCAGAACACAACGCCTGCTTAGCCAGACCCTATACCCCTTGGCAGCCGTTCCCCGTAACCCCGTAAGCCCGTCCTCTCTTTACCCCACCCTTGGTGACCCTGGTCACAAAGCCACATTTAAGCTAATCCCTGGACTTTAGGCAGGAAGCAGGGGCGTCTTAAAGATTTGCAAGGTGCTTGTGGCTTTCACACGAAATAGGAAGTGTCCTTCACTTAGTGGGCGGAGCCAGGGATGACAGATGTCCTCAGTATGGGGGACCCTGCCCCACCACCGAGGTATCTCGCGCCCTGCACAACTTTCTAAAGTCTTAGGGGCGTTGATGGAGGACCCGTAGCTCATCTGTAAGAATAGCTCTCAGTGCTCATTTGTCCTCTGCATCAATCTGTAAGTTGGCTTGGCCTGTTATCCCGATGCTAATGAAGGTCAAGTTGTGCGCCATCTGATAACAAGTCTAGGCTGTTCCTTCTTCTAATTACATCCAGGCACGCCCTTGTGCTTCCTTTTACCTGTTCCACTTGGCTTCTAAACCCAACCTTGGCCATCATTGGTTGGAATCATCATCATCGGACGTCTTTCCAATGTCGTCTTCCATAATACTCCCAGACTTTGGCGTACGGAATATTTTCATCCAAAAAACAAAAAAGTCACTTCTTCCAGGCAGCCCTCACTGCCCACCCCATCCTCCTCGGCACCCATCCGCCGAGGCAGTTACCGTGTTTCATCCAGCCTCCCAAGAGTAAGGATCCTGGTTTTCTTATTCCTCCTGGTACCATATTGATTGGATACAGGAGCGGGCCCGTATATATTCGCTACGTAAGGAGGGACGGAGGGAGGGAAAGAGGAAACGATTATAGCCAGAGCTTGGTTTTTCTGCAAAAACTATTAAATAATACATGGAGGCTTCAGCTGGGGTTTGGAGGGACACATTGTAGGTTCACCGTGGAACGTTGCCTCTCGTATTCTGCTGGTTTGTGTGTTCGTTATTTATTACCTTGAGGCTTGAAAATCGGTGCCTTCCTTAACGAGCAGAATCGACAAGAGTGAGTGGTCACTTTCTGTACCAGCAGAGGTTCAAGTCATTCTTTTGACAGATCGCATGACGGCCCCCCTTGTGGGCCCAGCAAAATGCCACTCCTGCCCTCAAGGGGCTCACCTGCTGGAGGGACAATCAGACTCAGAGACAGGTAATTACCGAGCTTCTTCGTGTTCGACATGGGGGAGGGACTGGGCAGAGAGCCCGGGAGCGCTGGACGACATGGTGAGGGCTAGTATGTTATCCAAACATGTCAGTTTCTGCTGACAAATGGAACCACTAGGGGGGTGACGGCCTCCTCCAAAGCAAGCATGACATGTGATGACTGGGGGCTGGACGCAGTGTGCTAAAGCCGTGGCCATAAATCGGATGATGTTCAAATGCACCATCACTGGGTCAGGCGGCCTCCAAATCTGTCAAACCACTTACTTTTGGCCCCAGGTCAGCCTCTCTGGAAGGGGTTGTTTTTCCGAACTGCCCCCTCGTACTTCACTTCCTTACTGCCTTGTACATGATCGCTCAGGTTTGGATTAGTCCAAGTGGTTTTATAAAGGCTTTTTCTTTAAATTACAAAGGTAGTAAGTGAACACTACAACAAGTTTATAGGTTAAAAATGTATATACGTAAAAGCTGGTGAGCCTAGGGGCGCCTGGGTGGCTCAGTGAAGCGTCCGACTTCAGCTCAGGTCATGATCTCGCGGTTTGTGAGTTCGAGCCCCGCGTCGGGCTCTGTGCTGACAGCTCAGAGCCCAGAGCCTGCTTCGGATCCTGTGTCTCCCTGTCTCTCTGCCCTCGTCAGCTCGTGCTCTCTATCAAAAATATGTAAAAATGTTCAAAAAAAAATTTTTTTTAAAAACTGGTGTGCCTGGGTGGCTCCGGTGGTTGATTTCAGATCAGGTCATGATCCCAGGGTCATGGGATCGAGCCCGGCATCAGGCTCTGTGGGAAGTGTGGGCCTGCTTGAATTCTCTCTCATTCTCTCTCTCTCCCTCTACCCTTCCTGCCCCCCCCCCCCCCCCGAGGCCCCTCCTTTTTTAAAAAAAAAAAAAAATCTTGACTGATGGCAAGACACGCCGCTGTGAAGAACAAAGACCACATTTCCCAGCCTGCCTTGCAGCTAGGCATGGTCTCATACGAGGCTCTGGCCAATGAGAAGTAACTGAAAGTGTCACAAGCCACTTCCCAGTAATGGCCTCAGGGAAGATAGGTGGTCTCTCCTCTGACTCTTTGCTTTTAGGTAGATATTGCCAAGATTATCTGGAGCTCATGCTTCCGTGTTGGACCACAGTAGGAACCACAGATTGAGAGGAGCAGAACAGCTAGATAGAATGAGCCTCAGTTCCTAATTACCGTGGAACCGCCACACTGGCATTCTGTCTATGTGTCTGTTGTTACTTTGGGTTTTCTTTCCCGCACAGCCAGATGGAGTCCTAACTCATTCAGGGCTCAGTAAATATTTCTTTTTAAATTTTTTTTCTTTACATTTATTTGTTTTTGATAGAGAGAGACAGAGCACAAGTGGGGGAGGGGCAGAGAGAGAAGGAGACACAGAATCCGAAGCACGTTCCAGGCTCCAGGCTCCGAGCTGTCAGCACAGAGCCCGACGTGGGGCTCGAACTCACAAACCACAAGATCATGACCTGAGCCAAAGTCGGACGCTTAACCAACTGAGCCACCCAGGTGCCCCCTCGATAAATATTCCTGGACTATGTAAATGAACAATTGGTACATATGTTTCTAGATTTGCATTTGACAAAACGTTTTCTCAAGCAGTAACTTGTTTAATTTAGTAAAAGTCATAAACTAAATTTGTTTTTTTATAACTAATTCTTTTGTTTTTTTCACGGGACTTGAATCCACGAACTATAAGATCGTGACCTGAGCTGAAGTCGGATGCTTAACCGACTGGGCCACCCAGACGCCCCCATAAACTAAATTTCTAACATTGTACCTTCCAAAATTTACAGCCAGTTCCTGACATTTTGGTAATGTGATATGTAGGATGCATTTATACACAAAGGTCACTCAGTATGGTTTAGGCAACAATATTTAAATGCCTCACAAAACAAAAATCTTGCGCCTCCTGTTTGACACAATTCAGAGATGTCTTCCAGGAGACGGGCTCTTCCTGTCCTCTACTTCCTCTTCCTCGTCATCTTACTGATGTCTGACCTCACGGTCACAAGATGGCGGCCACCCCAACCAATATGGTATCGTCACACAGCAAAGCGTGGGGGCAAAGGTGCTTTTTTTTTTTTTTTCCTCCCGTGGCTTCTTCTTTTTGTTGGAACTAAAATCTTTTCTAGGGGCCCCCAGCTAATGCCCATCTCATTGGCCGGAGCTGGGTCACGTGAGCTCCTCCACAGGAATTACTGGCAAAAGGCAACAGAATTGCTCTGATTGAAACGGACCAGCTGGTCCTCAGGGCATAGCCCATGGACTCCTGCAGAGTCTGAGTCCCTCTGAGTCAGGGAGCTGTCAGGGCCAAACAGTTTGCATAATAATACTGAAAAGTGGGACACTCTAGGTGGCTCAGTCAGTTGAGCGTTGGACTCTTGATTTCAGCTCAGGTCATGGTCTCATAGTTCGTGGGATCAAGCCCTGCGTCGGGGCCTGCGCTGACAGTGTGGAGCCTGCTTGAGATTTTCTCTCTCTCTCTCTCTCTCTCTCTCTCTCTCTCTGCCCTTCCCCCGCTCGCTCGCTGTCTCTCTCTCAAAATAAAATGAATAAACACTAAAAAATAATAACACTAAAAAGTTTTTTGCCTATTTTCATCGTGTGGACATCTGTACTGTTGGTATAAAGGCAGACAGGAGAAGCCTGCTGTCAGGCTGGTAAAGCCAGACGTTGAAGAAATTTGCAAAAATGTAAAAACCTCAGTGCCACTCCTCTCAATGGTTTTTGTTTGGGGGGGGGGGGGGATATTGTTGTTCATAACATTTCATAAAAATGACTTGTTTATTAATATGGAATGGGATTATTTATTATTGGTTTTAAATGAATGAATAAACATTTAATTTTTCTCAGTTTTCATTCTTTTTGTTTGTTTGGTTTTCTTATGAGGGTAAGTGAACTCTTTATCTGTTTCACCCATACCCCCCACCACCTCCCTCTGGCAGACACTAAATCTGAGTTTGGATTTCTGTCTCTTTTTTTCCTTTGTTTTGTTCCTTAAACTCTGTATATGAGTGAGAGGTGCCTGGCTGGCTCCGTTGGTGGAGTGTGCCACTCTCGATCTCAGGGTTGTGAGTTCAAGCCCCACATTGGGCATAGAGATTAAAAAAGAATTCCACATATTCTCTATCTGACTTATCTCACTTAGCATTATAATCTGCAGGTCCATCCATGTTGTTCCGAATGGCAAGATTTCATTCTTTTTTATGGCCAAATAATATCTCATTACGTGTATATGTGTGTACATGTATGTATATGTATGCATATATACGTGTGCATCGATGCGCATAGCACATCTTTTATAAATGCTTTGGTTGCTTTCGTATCTTTGCTATTGCAAATAATGCTGCAGTAAACATAGAGGTACATATATCTTTTTGAACTCCTGATTGCATTTTCTTTTTCTTTTCTTTTTTTTTTTTTTAACGTTTGTTTTTGAGACAATGCGAGAGACAGAGTGCAAGCAGCAGAGGGGCAGAGAGAAGGGGAGACACAGAATCCGAAGCAGGCTCCAGGCCCTGAGCTGTCAGCACAGAGCCCGATGCGGGGCTCGAACTCGAGGACCGTGAGATCATGACCTGAGCCGAAGTCGGCCGCTTAACCGCCTGAGCCACCCAGGTGCCCCTTGAACTCGTGATTGCATTTTCTTTGCAAAGTCACCTAGCAGTGGAATTACTGCATCGTATGGTGTCTCTGTTTGTAATATTTTGTGGAGCCTCCATGCTGTTTTCCGTAATCGCCGCATCAGTTTCCATTCCCAGCAACGGTGCGCAAGGCCTCATTTTTCTCCACATCCTCGCCCACACTTGTTGCTTGTTTTGTTGATTCTAGCTATTCTGACAGGTGTGAGGTGGTATCTCATTGTGGTTTTGATTTGTGTTTCCCTGATGATGAGTGCTGTGGAGCATCTTTTCTTTTTTTTTTTTTTAATTTTTTTTTTCAACGTTTATTTATTTTTGGGACAGTGAGAGACAGAGCATGAACGGGGGAGGGGCAGAGAGAGAGGGAGACACAGAATCGGAAACAGGCTCCAGGCTCTGAGCCATCAGCCCAGAGCCCGACGCGGGGCTTGAACTCACGGACCGCGAGATCGTGACCTGGCTGAAGCCGGACGCTTAACCGACTGCGCCACCCAGGCGCCCCCGTGGAGCATCTTTTCATGTGTCTGTTGACCATGTGTATGTCTTCTTTGGAAAAAAATCTATTTAGGTCCTCTGTCCATTTTTAATCAGATCATTTGGGGTTTGGGTGTTCCCTGGCATACATTCTTTATATATCTTGGATATTAACCCCTCGTCAAATATGTCACTTGCAAATATCTTCCCCCGTTCTCTAGGCTGCCTTGTCGTTCTGTTGACGGGTCGCTTCCTCGTACAAAAGCTTTTTATTCTGGTGTAGTCCCAAGAGTTTAAGTTGCTTTTGTTTCCCTTTGCCTAACCAGACGTATCTAGAAGAATGTTTCTATCGCTAGCATCAAAGAACTCACTGCCTCCGTTTTCCTCAGTTTTCACGCCTCGGTTGGCATCTTGAGATCAACGAACTGGAAAACTTCCATTTTAAATTTTTTTTTTTTTTTAACGTTCATTTTATTTTTGAGACAGAGAGAGACAGAGCATGAATGGGGGAGGGTCAGAGAGAGAGGGAGACACAGAATCAGAAACAGGCTCCAGGCTCTGAGCCATCAGCCCAGAGCCCGATGCGGGGCTCGAACTCGCGGACCGCGAGATCGTGACCTGAGCCGAAGTCGGACGCTTAACCGACGGAGCCACCCAGGCGCCCCTAAAACTTCAGTTTAGATGAATCCAGGAGTTGGCGCCATTTCATCTGCACAAAATCAAGGTCTTGTTACAAGGACTGAGAGGAAATGGCCGTCCAGTAGGCAAGCAAGAATGTCTGCCACACTTTCCAGGAACTCACAGCATATACGCAGCCTGTGGGTATAGTTAACTACCTGTACCTATTTTTTGTTTTTTCATTTTCTCCATCGTCATACGATTTGTATTAAAGATGTGCTTTCTGGGGCGCCTGGGTGGCGCAGTCGGTTAAGCGTCCGACTTCAGCCAGGTCACGATCTCGCGGTCCGTGAGTTCGAGCCCCGCGTCAGGCTCTGGGCTGATGGCTCGGAGCCTGGAGCCTGTTTCCGATTCTGTGTCTCCCTCTCTCTCTGCCCCTCCCCCGTTCATGCTCTGTCTCTCTCTGTCCCAAAAATAAATAAACGTTGAAAAAAAAAAAATTTAAAGATGTGCTTTCTTCATGGCACTGAGCTTCATGTGTAAGAGTTTAGACCCAACAGTGCTGGCACTAATTAACTATACAACCTTCAACCGTGTCTCTACCTCTCTGTAGGCGCCTTAACACCCTAATCTGTAAGATGGGATAATGGACCACTCTTCCCATTCTGTAGATTCAGTCTTCCGGTGCGTTAAAGAGACGGAACCTGTAAGCACCTACTACCGTGCCCGACCCATAGTTAGATGCATTGCTCTTAGCGCTCTCTCTCTCTCTCTTTTATTTTTATTGACGTTCTCAGTCACTTTCATCCTCATAAACTTTTGGTGCCTTAAAAGTCTGAGGCCTCCCAACATGATGTTTTAAAATGACATGTGGTGAAATGGCCAGGACTGGGTGACACGTGAGGTTCTCACTATCAGCAGAACCTAAAATTGCACATGACCAGGGGCGCCTGGCTGGCTCAGTCGGTAGAGCACGTGACTCTTGATCTTGGGGTTGTGAGTTCCAGCCCCGTGTTGGATGTGGAACCTGCTTCAAAAGAAAGAAAAAAAAATTGCACATGACCAGCAATGGTGAGATGGTTTTTCCCTTTTCCCCGGTCCCTGATCTGTTCCCCCGCTCAACCCTCTCTCTCATATACACACACATATGTAGCTAGCTAAAAAATCCACATCTATGTGTCTGTATTTATTTCCTCACTTCTGACTTTATAACCGTGAAGGAAACAGGTCCAGTAAATAAAAGATCCAGTGAGCAGCTTCTCAGCATTGTTTATGGGCATATCGCATTGTCCCCAGCGGGATAAAAATTGTTATTTTTTTTTAAAAGGCCTGAGAGACTCAGTGGGCATGGGGGAGGGCGTTCCTTTTTGGTTAATAAACATATTCTGGAACGAGTGTTGCAAGTTGCACAACATTGTGAATATACACTCAACGCCACTGAATTTTACATTTTAAAATAGTTAAAACCGGGGGGCGCCTGGATGGCTCCGTCAGGGAAGCGTCTGACTTTGGCTCAGGTCATGATCTCGTAGTTAATGAGTTCAAGCCCCGTGTTGGGATCTGTGCTGACAGCTCAGAGCCTGGAGCCTGCTTTGGCTTCTGTGTCTCCCTCTCTCTCTGCCTCTCCCCTGCGTGTGCTCAGTCTCTGTCTCTCAAAACTAAAATAAACGTTAAAAAAAAAATTTAAGAGTTAAAATGGTAAACTTTACATCATGTGTATTATAACGCAAGAAAAAATATTAGAAGGCCCAAGGGACTTTCTGGTCCCTTCGGGGGACACCTGGGGAGAGGGGTTCCCAACAGTCAGATCCCACCGCCAGTCCTCCGTCTGAAGGGACTCGGGGCCCTACTCACAGACTTGCCTCGTCTGGGGCTGACCTCTGCACCTGCCCGCTCCACCTGTTCCTTTCCCCCTGGCCTGGAAGCTGAAAAAAACTAGAAATAAACCGGAAGAAAAAAAAAAAAAAAGTCTTATGCAAAAAGATGTGCAAAGCTGTCCCCGGTGCCTGTGTCTTTTACCGGAACGAAGCTGTCCTTGTCACGCACCGTGGCCATCACTCTCTGCACCTTCCCAAGAAACGTGTTCACAGATGACGTCTTCACTCTCCCTGGTCTCAGGTGAAGAAGAGGCCTTCCTGGCACTTTCTGGAAATCCTGGAGCTGTGCAGAGACCTGCTCTTCGTTTACTGTCCCCGTGCTATCCACGACCCCATAAAATCCAGTGATCTCCTCTGCTTTGGTCCGGGCCTCTAGAGAAAATGACACTTAAGCACCTCAAATTCCTTTCTGTCTCTGACACACACACACACACACACACACACACACACACACACACACACGCACACACCGGCCTGAGAAATAAAGCCATAAATACGGTTAGTTCTGTTGACATTCACACCGGAAGGAGCCACAGAGTTCCAAGTACTGCCCTTTCCTTTCCTACTTTATTACTGACCGGCAAGAAAAACACAGTGGTGGGGCTTTCCTGGCCATTCAGGGTAACGCCGTGGGTTTCTTTCTTCCTCCCCAAGGGGGACGAAAACATCTCTTCACTGCCAAAGCCAAAAGGCTTCCGAATGAGCTGACTCGGCGCAGGGCCCGGCGAAGGCCACTCAGTAAATGATGGGGAGCACCTCTGCCCACACCCGGCAGGGACCGGCGTCCTGCAAAGAGCAGTCCTGAGCAGGCCTCCGCCCCCCCCCCCCCCCCCCCGCCCCGCTCGGGTTTGAAAATATCAACAACATTCCTGTCCACTGTAATCAAATACTTACGCAAAAGGCTATGGAATGCGCAATAATTTGTCAGGCGGCCTTTTAGCGGCATCCACGAGAGCAAACTCCGGTAGGCCCCCTTGACCCTGAGAGAGAGTGCCCTTTGACCTTCTTTGGGCCTCTTTTATGCGAGGCTTCACTCTGACCAGATGGCTAAACTATCAAAGGATTTTTATGAGTAAAAACTGCTTTCTCAACTTGCAAGTTGTATATTTCTTTCCATGTTAATGTGAACTATCAGCCCAGAGGCTTTAAATTGACAACACAAAAGGGTGCCTGCAGCTGGGGCCCCACAGACCCCCGGCATTGTGTGTGAGCGCGAGGGTAACGGGTGTTTGCAGAGAAAACAGCTGACCCCCAGATGAGGACAATTTCAGCTAAATATTTAAAATAGCCATCAAGAAAGGAATGATTGATTGGGGGGGGGGGGTTTGGTGTGTGGGTGTGTGTGTTTTTTCTTCCTTTGGTTCCAGCCATGCGTGATCTTTTGTCAAGCTGCCGGCCAGCGTGCTTCCTGCGTAAATCCAAACTGTATCTTTCCTTCCCTCCCTCCCATCCCAAGTTTCCACCTTTCGGGAAGGCCGGGTGACGAGTTAAAAACCATTGGATCCAGTGGCGCCTGGCACGCAAAATAGAAAATGCCAGACTTGCATTGGATCCCAGGCAAAGCCGTCCTGAGACCGTGGGTTGGCGGTGCGTGCAAATCCATAGTGTGTGTCCTGTCAGTTCCTGGGAGCGTTCGAATGATCAGGATGAGTTGACCCAACAAGTCTTCGTGGGCACGAACCCTGAGGCAGACACTGTCCCCTCCCGGAAGGGGCAGGAGCGCAAAGTCTATTGAGAAGGTGCTCGTTCATGTCGCGGCGCGGGCGAAACGACAAAGACATCAAACACTCCCCAACGTCAGGCAGCCTCAGCGCGGTGATGGGAACAGGACAAGACAACATAATGGGGACTGTGCAGCGAAAGGGTGGTATTCGAGGACGTATGCTTAGGAGAGGCCCCACTGAGAACGTGATGTTGTGGCAAAGTCCAGAAGGAGAAGGAGCCAGGTTCAGGAAGACGTAGGCAGTGTGGTCTGTGCAAAATAAAACGCAAGCCACAGGGGCGCCTGGGTGGCTCAGTCGGTTAAGCGTCCGACTTCGGCTCAGGTCATGTTCTCAGGGTCCATGAGTTCAAGCCCTGCATTGGGCTCTGTGCTGACAGCTCAGAGCCTGGAGCCTGCTTCGGATTCTGTGTCTCCCTCTCTCTCTCTGCCCCTCCCCCGTTCATGCTCTGTCTCTCTCTGTCTCAAAAATAAATACACATTAAAAAAATTTTCTTTATAAAAAAATTTTCTAGTAGTCACAAAGGATTTTCAAAAAAAAAACAAAAAAAAACAAATGAGATTTATACATCTTTTTTTTTTCTTACTAATTCTTTGCAACCTGGCATGTGTTTTACACCAACCGCACATCTCCATTTGGACGTGAAACTTCCATGAAAAAGATTTGATCTGAACGTACGCTTTGATAAGTTTACAGCTGACAAGTTACTAAACTGTAACCAAATATCCTTAAAAGCGTTCTCATAACTGAGTGACGTATGAGTTTTGAAGTGTTAGTCTAAATTAAAATAAAGTTAGGGGCGCCTGGGTGGCTCAGTCGGTTAAGCGTCCAACTCTTAATTTCGGCTCAGGTCATGGTCTCACGGTTCATGAGTTCGAGCCCCTCGTCAGACTCCTTCCTGACCTCGTGGACCTGCTTGGGATTCTGTGCCTCTCACTCTGTCCCTCCCCAACTTGCGTGCACGTGCACACTCTCTCTCTCTCTCTCTCAAAATAAATAAACTTAATTAATTAAAATAAAGTTAGAAATCCAAGTCCTCGGGTGGCCACTGTGGACCACGGCAATAGTATTGGCCAGCTCAGGGATGGGGAGGAATAGTGGAGCCCCAGAAGGGCAGCGTGGGTGAGGACCAGTCAGCACAGGGTGTAGGGGCCGGAGAGGGGTTGGCCATGCCAAGAGCAGAGTGGCCAAGGCAAAGAGCAGAGGCAGGGGCGGGCGCCCGCCAGCTCCCACCCAATCCCCGAGGCTGGGTGAAGAGCTCGGATGTGTTACAGGTGTTACTTCCGAAATGGAAGGCAGGGGTGGAGAGTGAGAAGAAGTTTCTCTGTGATCAGCTCCTGGTAACACTGTCCGTGGCCACACCACACAACCCAGGAACACGGGCTGACAATTTAGTCCCGAGGTCATAAAGGAGGCTCACAGCCCTGCTGGAATAGCAAAATACCACAAACAAACTCAATATCCGCCAGCCAGAGAAAGGATGCATAGAACGTGATACGTTCCTGAGAGGGAATACGATCCTGCAGTTGAAAAGAATCATCCATATCAGCATGATACATCTGAAAACAAAATAAGTAGAACAAGAAGTTACAAAGTAACGTAACATTTAGAGATAGATGTATGTAGACACGTACATACGTACATATAGAGTATTAAAATTGTAACGTAGGGCTAGGAGGAAGCAAATTTCATGAGAGCAATAACTTTTTGGGTGGAGGGGGCTTGAGGAAGGGCAGAGTGGGCTGAACTTTGTATGTTTTATTTTTTATTCAAAAAGTATCTGAGAGATTGTAACACAAAGATTATATTTGGTGACTGGGGGCACCAGGAATATAGGTGTTTATGATACTGCCTTCTGTTGATTTGAACAGTCTCCAAATGAAAAGAAAAAGCCCATTGTAACCGATGAGAAAGGAAGCCTCTTTCGGGGGGGGGGGG
>NW_024412463.1:2837372-2861071 GCF_014898765.1 Herpailurus yagouaroundi | reverse complement strand
CCCCCCCCCCCCCCCCCCCCCCCGGTCCTCGTGTCTTGTCTGTCCCTGTGTTTCCTGTAACCTTCCAGTGCTGACCATGGCTCGGAATGAAAGAGTGCACACGTATTACATACTGTGTTTACTTATAACCTTTTCTGGAAGAAAAAAAAAAAGTTGCTGACCTGGTTCAGCACATGTCTGAGGCTGACCATCAAAAGGATTTTTAACTCTTTCATCACTGGCATCAAGCCATCGTGTGTGTGTGTGTGTGTGTGCGTGTGTGTGTGTGTGTGTGTGTGTGTATGACTTCAAGATTTTAAGGTTTACAAGTTCCTCTACCTCCTTTTTACTATTTGGAGCACTGAAGACCAAACATGTTCCATGATGAGCAAAAAAAAAAAAATAGTAAAAATGTAAAAGTTGACAGCCCAGTTCGCCACTGCCACAAAGAAACTAAAGAAATTCTTCTTTTCTGATTTCTGAAGATATAACCCCTCTCGTGGACCACATGTTTGCGCCCCCCAACCCCCACCAAAATGTATATGTTGAAACTCCAATCCGCGGTGGGATGGTTTTAGGAGGTGGGGCCTTTGGGAGATGATGAGGTCATGAGAGTGGGGGCCCCAGATTGAAATTAGTGCCCTCATATAAAGAGACACGAGGGGCACCTGGGTAGCTCAGTCGGTTAAGCCTCCAACTTCGGCTCAGGTCCTGATTCATGAACTCATGGTTCGTGAGTTCGCGCCCCCGTGCTGACAGCTCAGAGCCTGGAGTCTGCTTAGGATTCTGTGTGTCCCTCTCTCTCTCTGCCTCTCCCTGGCTTGTGCTCTGTCTCTCTTTCTCAAAAATAAAATATTAAAAATAAATTTTTTTAGCAAAAAAATATAAAGAGACACAGGAGAGTTGCCTTCTGTCTCTCTCTGCTCTCCGCTGGCCATGTGAGGATACAGTGAGAAGGTGGCTGTCTGCAAAGCGGGACGAGAGCCCTCCCCAGACACCAGGTCTGTGGCCTTGATCTTGGCCATCCCAGCCTTCATAAATGGGAGAAATCGATGTTTGTTGTCTAAGCCACCCAGCCTGTGATCCCTTGTTACAGCAACTCGAGCTGACCACGGCAACTGCGTGTACAGCCTTTCTGTGAACCCATCACTCGCTGTGGGGCCTGTAACACTCAGCTTCCCAGGCCTTAGATTCCCATCCGTCTAACAGACGTAATGGTAATCCTGGCTTCCTCACCAAACCAATACGAGGTATAAATGCAACAATCCACGTAAAGGCCTTAGTACACTTTGTACGAAATACAGACATACTCCGTGATCATTCCCGTCTCTATCTCTTTTTGCATTCACATTGATGCCGCGTGAGATAGGAGCGGGGAGCACTGGTTTTGTGGTCGGAAAGGTGGGTTGGAAACCTGATTCACCCACTGCCTAAGTGAACTTGGGCACCTAGCCACAGAGTAGTTCAGAGAACTAGACGAGATCGCCCTCGTGAAGCCCCTGATGGGACCGGGCACGAGGTGAGTGCTCGAGGGATGCCAGCCACTGGAGAGCCTTCTTATGGGGGCTGTGGCTCTCCTTCAACCAGGACAGAAGGACTGCTGGCAACAGAGAATGCACCAGCATTTCAGCGAGGCTCGTCTGCTCCCACATATGGCTCACGGGCCAACTTAGTCTTGCAAAGTCATTAAAATAATTTCTTGGACGGGGCGCCCGGGGGGCTCTGTTGGTTGAGCGTCTGACTGGATTTCGGCTCAGGTCTCGATCTCACGGTTCGTGGGATTGAGCTCCACGCCAGGCTCTGTGCTGACAGCATGGAGCCTGCTTGGGATTCTCTCTCTCCTGCTTGCTCTCTCTCTGCCCCTCCCTTGCTGATGCTCTCTCCTCAAAATGAATAAACTTAAAAAAAAATACTTGTCGAGAAAATGTCATTCTGAGTTGTGTAAATATACACCATCACACGTTCTTGTTTTTTAAACATCTTTGCGTATCTAGAAGGACGATTTGGCCTCCAAATTCAAGCCTGTTGCTTTCTTTAAGAAAAGAAAAAGTTTATTTATTTGTTTTGTGAGAGAGCGAGAACCCGAAGCAGGCTCTGCACTGTCAGCACAGAGCCCGATGCAGGGTTCAAACCCACAAACTGCGAGATGGTGACCTGAGCCAAAACCAAGAGTCGGACACTTAACCGACGGAGCCACCCAGGCGCCCGGAAGGCTGTTGCTTTTTTAAATTTCTCCAGTTATTATTCTTAACCCATCAGCCTTGCTTATCCAACCAAGTTTATCACTGGCAAATGTTGCTGGCTTCACTGAGTTATGACTATAAACACAAGGAATATGAGAACAAGGCAGAAGGTGGCTTCTTTACAACCAGCTGTAATTTATCCAAGGTTTTGTCCTGGCCTTTGATTTGGAGCTGACTCTGGATCTAGTGTCCCTCTGATTGCATTAGGGGCAGCCTCAGGGGTCAGACACAATTCCAAGGTCCTGGAATCAGTTAGGAGACTGGAGAATGCACATGTGTGAAGGGACAGGGGAAGAGGCTTTTGTAAAAATCACCATCCAAGATTCAAACACCAGCTGCCCAGGTGACCTTGGGAGAGGACAGGGCCAACTTCAGGGAGGTGCAGCCTGTCCCTGTGCCCAGAGTTTAATGCTCTGCCGTGGCTATCTTGAAATTCTTTTTTTTTTTTCTTGATGTTTATTTAATTTTGAAGGAGAGAGAGACAGAGAGAGACAGAGTATGAGTGGGGGAGGGACAGAGAGAGAGGGAGACACAGGATCCGAAGCGGGCTCCAGGCTCCCAGCTGTCAGCACAGAGCCCGACGCGGGGCTCGAACTCACAAACTGCGAGATCATGACCTGAGCCTAAGTCCAAAGCCTCACTGACTGAGCGACGCAGGCTCACCGCCATCTTGAAATGCTTAAGATTGTACCAAGATGCCTTACACTTTGATGTTGCGCTGGCCCCTGCCAGTTCTGTAGCTGGTCCTGGGAGAGGAAGCCAAGGCCTTTTTGCTCATGCCGGGCACAGCTGTGAGTGTTACAAGTGATGACAAGCATACTGTGCACCCAGGGAATAATACTGATCACAAGGGACATGCATGAACCAAAAACTCCACACAGACGATTTCATTTCATCCTCCACAGGACCCATTTTACAGATGGTAAAACTGAGGCTTACAGACAGTACCGGTAGGTCGCATCAGCAAGCACTCAGGATCTCCTTTACTTTTCACAGAATCCTGTGAGATATGAACTACTGGTTCCACCACATCTGAGTTCTTACAAATAGGTCAGCTGTGAACACAGTAAGAAAAAAAAAGAGGGGCGCCCGGGTGGCTCAGCGGGTCGGGGGTCTGACTTCGGCTCAGGTCATGATCTCCCGGTTCGTGAGTTCCAGCCCCACGTCGAGCTCTGTGCTGATAGCTCAGAGCCTGGATGGAGCCTGCTTTGGGTTCTGTGTCTCCCCCTCTCTCTGCCCCTTCCCTGCTCATGCTCTGCCTCTCCATAATAAATAAACATTTAAAAAAAATTTTTTTTTCACTTAAAAACAAAAAAGAGAATAATCCAAAGAAAGCAGAAGGAAGATGGTAATGAAAGATAAGTCTAAAAATAACAAAATAGAAAACAAAACATTTGGGGAGAAAGAACTAGCCAAGCCAAAAGCTGGTTCTTTGAGGAGACTAATAATCTAAGAAAAATATCTAACTCGACAGATCAAGGCAAATAAAAAAATATAAATAAAAAAATCAGCAGTAGAAAGAGAGCTTAACCACACATACAGAAGAGTAATTGAAGCTTAATACCATAAGAGGTTTTATGATTTAAAAAAAAAAAAAAAACATGAATATTTGGTGAAATTAGCAGCTTCTTAGGGAAACATCATTTACCAAACCTGAGTGAAGAGATCCAGAGACCTAAATAGACCTAATGCTGTTGGGGAGACCGAAGCAAGAGCTAATATGCGTGGGCACGTGGACACACACACACACACACACACACACACACCTGGCATATGCACGTTCACAGGCTAGTTCTACCAAACATTTAAGAAACAGGAAAATAGAGACTGTTGACTGCCGCCTGATCCTAACAGCTAACATTTATTGAGCACTTACTGTGCACCTAAGCACCGTGCTGAAAGCTCTCTGCGTATAATGTCAAACAAGATAGGTACTTATTGTCCTCATGTTGCAGATAAGGACATTAAGCCTCAAAGATGTTAAGCGGCTTCCCGGAGGCATGCAGATGGCAAGGGGTAGAGCTGGGATTTGAACAAGGCTCTTCTATCAACTCCGTAACTAACATCCATTGTCTCTGCGTTCCACCACCGCTCTGAACTGGTTGAGGGAAGCCATGTAGTCTGGGTCGAAGGGACAGAAAGAGCAGGACCTTTGCGGTCCCTGGCTTGACTCGCGTTCTGTTACAGTCCCTTGGATGTTCACAGAGCACCTAACGGAGGTCCCTGCCCCCACCAAGCTCGTATTCTAGTACTCTGGGATTAGGCATTCTTGTTTTATCCTCCCCTTAAGAGATAGCAGCTATTGTCAGCAGAGGGCCATTGTCCTTTGGAATCGGAAGGTAATCGAGCTGGAAGGTATGACCTGATGGGTATCTCAGCCCCACAATTAACAACAAGAAGACAGAAGAAATAAGAATCGTGCCGTGTTTATACTTTACACGTGGAATCCCGTTTTGACCAAGGCCATTTGTGATTTGGTAATTCGAAATTAAACAAAAGTGCATGGACGGTCTCCCAGGGTCGGTTTTATATTATCTTGACTTACTCCCATGTTACAGATAAGGAGATACAGCTCAGGGAGGTGAGGGAAGCCAGGTGTTTGAGCCCCAAACCCAATGGTCCCTCATTTGGCATGACAGTCCTGGATACCATTGAATCCCGGTGCAGAAAGAGGAGAGCTGGTTCCTTGTTTTGTTTATGTTGAGAGAGAGAGAAAGAGAGAGAAAGCTCACATTCGAGCGGAAGAGGGGCAGAGAGAGGGAGAGAGAATCCCAGGCAGGCTCCATGTGCTGTCAGTGCAGAGTCCGATGTGGGGCTTGAACCCGTGAACCGTGAGATCATGACCTGAGCTGAAATCAAGAGTCAGACACTCAACCGACCGAGCCACCCAGGCACCCAAAAAAAGGAGCATTTTTCAGGGACTTTTTGTAAGTAACATTTGTTGAACACATTACATGCCAGGCGTGGTGCCTGGCACGTTTCGTGGGCTACCTCGTGGGGCAGCTACGTTGCTTAGCTCCATTTTACAGATGGGGACACTGAAGCCCAGAGACCACTGAGTAGCAGCTAATAACACAGGGTTTGAACCCGGGCAGCCCAACTCCAGAGCCATCCACTGCAGACCACCCCAGGAAGACGGTCCTTGTATTTTCTCCTGCGGAAAAACATGCTCACTCTGTCCTTGCCAGACCCAGGAAGCTCGACGCCAGCCCTCAAGCCCAGGGACCCATTCACTCGGTCAACAAATGTCCTGTTTCTTCCTCAACGTCCCCACCCGTCCTCACCACCACCATCGATGATCTGCCCCCTTCAGTGAACTCTAATAGCTTGAAACACGAGGTCACCAACTCCGGTGACCTCGGGGCCCAGGCACAGGTCAGAAATGCGGGCAGGAGGCCAGGTGGGAACGCTGGGGGCCCGGAAAGCCGGTCCGGCTCCAGGGGCCACGTCTGTGTATGTGTCCCGCCAGCTGGGCTGGGCGTTTCTGTGGCTCTCACCTTTGTGCTCCAGCAAATGGTCTCCATGCAGCAACGCAGTCGCAAAGTCACCAGCCTTTCCGTTTTTCAAGAAAAGCCCGAAGCTCCAATTTTATGTGAATTTTAGCCATCTTTCAAATTCCTTGTAGGTCAGACAAAATCCATCTGTGGGTCAGAGGTGGCCCCCCGACCAGCAGTTCGCAATCCTCCCCAGCTCTTCCTCCCCTCCTCGTTAAAATGGGGACAAGAAAAGTCGCCAGGAGATCTAAGCAGGTTAGCATTTGTGAAACACTCAGAACCCCGCCTGGCACAACAGGGTTTCAAAATAATAATAAATTAATTAGGTGGAGAAACCGACTCAAGCTGAGTCACTGATTGCATTTCCCCCCCTCCACAAACCCTAAGTGTTGACTAACTGGATCTCTCAACTTTCAACTATTTTTAGTCATGTTGACACAGCCTCGGTGCCTGCATTTGAGCGCAGGGGGGCCTCGCCCCACAGCCCTGTGGCTGGAGCCATCAAAGTCCTCTTTTCCCATTAAAAGAGGCAAAGAGGAAAATCTCTCCGCAGGGACGTTTCTAAGTGTGCACGGAGGCTCCCATTATTAAAATATATATGTGTGTGTGTGTGTGTGTGTGTGTGTGTGTGTGTGTGTATACATATACATATATATGCCCTGCCAGATACAGTCCTCTCGCAGATAAGGCCACCTGAGTCACCACTTTATGCTTATAAATATCTACTTTCGCTCTTATTACATCCTTCGGTCTGAAGATGCAAAGCCAGAGAGCTGAACTTCTGTCAAGTCAGATGATCGACGACAGTTTTCTGTTTCTGCTACTAGACATCAAAAATAAAGCTCAGCTCGGAAAGGCCTGGAAGCTTCTATGCTTTACAGCTTCTTTCGCTGTAAAACGAGAGAAGCCGTTCCCCGATCCCCAAGACACCGTTATCCCGATGGCGACGTGCAACCCGCACTTCACCTTGATATGGGGCCATGTGGGCAGAAATGTGCGAGGCAAGTACCTTGGAAACTCACCCAGGGCAGGGGATGCCGTAGGCAGAAATAAGCCCAGAGCTGGCAAATAGATCTTGGCTGAGCAGTGCACTGGGTCGCCCAGTCTCCAGGCGCAGGGGCGGACTGGGGCGGGGGGGGGTTTCATTCATTGACTGAGAAACCTTCAGTGCTGGAATTCGGGGGCTTCTCATCACAGTGAAATGTGATCCAGCAGGACCCTACGGACACCGGGAAAGAAATCAAGCAAGCGGCCAAAGCCCATCCCCTTTCTGCATTTTGCCTCAAAAGCATGTCCTGTGCCGTTCCCAAGTTTGTGTTTGCTTTACATTTCTGCAATTAGCCACACAAGTGGTTCCGTTGTTTCCTGAACCTTCATCAGAGCGCACTTACCTAATTCAATAAGATTTGGAATTTGTTTAAGTATACAAACAGCAATTGTACAACTTATTCAAACCAAACGGCCAAAGCATGTTTCGTTTTGTTTTTCCTGACTCAATGGTACTCCTTTAGGTTTGTAAGTGTGTGTGTGTGTGTGTGTGTGTGTGTGTGTGTGTGTGTGTAGTGTGGGTGTGGGGGGTGGTTATTAAAACTTTTGAGAGGCACAGAGGGGTAAGTTAGCAATCTAAATTTAAAGTAACTCCTTGAACTATGCACACATTGAGGCCTTATTATTTAATGTTCTTCCTTTGTGCATATTTTCAACTAACTGATAAAAAAGATCAGTCACAGGAATGTCAGTAAGACGGGATAATGTGGTCCCTTCATATTTGTCAACGTCACCTGACACACCCTGAGAAAACAAACAGCAAAGTAGCAGCTTTTCATGCGTTATCAGCCACCCCAGACTTCTGGCTCCCCTCCCCCAAATAAATCACTCCAAGTCGATAAGACCTGGTGATGATTTCATATAATTCTCTGCAACAACAACAAAAACACCCATCGAGGGACCTCGTAGATTAAACGTGGCATGCCATCAGCCAGTGGGTTAACTTTTGTGTAATTGTCATTTGTCTCATTTTTGGTTAAGGAGGTTTTAGGGCACCTGGCTGGTTCAGTCAGTGGAGCCGGCAACCCTGGATCTCAAGGTTGTGAGTTTGAGCCCCACGGTAGAGATAGCGATTACTTAAAAATAAGTAAAAAACGGGGGGCACCTGGATGGCTCCGTTTAAGCCCCCAGCTCTTGATCTGGGCTCAGGTCGTGATCTCACAAACCGTGAGATCAAGCCCCGCATCAGGCTTTGTGCCGTCAGCATAGATGGTGCAGAGCCTGCTTGGGATTCTCTCTCTCCCTCTCTCTCTTCCTGCCCCTCCCCAGCTCATTCTCTCTCTTTCTCTCTCTCTCAAAATAAGTAAACTCAAAAAATTTTTTTAAGTTTATGCTTTATAAAAGAATTTAGCAAAAGGTCTGTACTTAGTAGGCACTCAATGGTGTTATGATAATGTAATAATGAGGTTATAATAATGAAAAGCATGCTCAAAATCTAAAAAAAATAATAACATTTAACCAGTTTTAGATACATCTGAGACAGTGACCAATGAAAGTTAAGCCTGTTTCACTGAGAAAAACAGGAGTAGTAAATTTAGTTATTCCAGTTTTTTTCTGAATGGGGTATTATGGTCTCATATTATAAAATTTAAAAGCATGAAAGGAAAGTCCTCCCTCAATTCCTGGCTTCCTGGCTTCCTCCCCAGAAATGACCAAAAGAACCAGTTTCCAGGGGAGCCCCTATTATGCAGTGAGTTTAATCAATCAGCAGGCATTCCTCTGTACAAGACCACATTTAAATGCTCCCCGAAGGCTCTTATTACATGTAGTTTAGGTGTCCCCTTCTGGGTTTCTTCTAATTTGAAAGGGTAGTTTTAGCAGGAGGTGGATCGCCCAGAGTAGTGTCCTGTGGCCAACAAAAGCTGAAATCCACATTCCGAGGGATGTAATACATTACGAGCTCTTCTGCCCTGCCTCCGATGTTTACGTTTGCATGAAAGAATTACTCTGATGCCCTGAGTCCTGCAGGAAGAGGTTTTACAGGAGCTGGTACTAAGCAATCCTTTCCGAGACCCTGGAAGTCAATAGCTCTCGTGCCAAATTCTTCACTCTCCGGGGTATTCTGTGGGAACACCGTCCGTACAATAATGTGTTGTAGCACGATTTTTGTTCATTGGGCTGTGTCCCTCCCATGGCTTCCCAAAATACTTAGAGTAAGTTCCATAGGATTTAGAGCAGCCATAATCATGGCCGCTGCACTACCCACTCGGCCCTGGCCCCCTCCTCACTGCCCTTGAACATACCCAGCAGGGACTATGTTCGTGCTAATTCTGCTCGCAGAATACACTTCCCCACGTTTTTTGGGTTTTTTTGTTTTTTGCATAAACTCACCATTCAAGTATGAGCTCAGAATTCACCTCCTGGGAGAGCCCTCCCAGTCCATCACGGCTGAATGCACCTTAGTGGTACTATATCCATTTGGTTATTTTCTGCCCAACTACTGTCTGTATCAGAGGCATTGCTCTTGGTACCATTCTGTTTATTGATGGACTGATTGATCCTCAGGTTTATTATCCTCATTCCCCACTGGACTGTGAAACTCTATGTGTTTCTGCCCAGTTCACTGTATCACGACCGGCAACTAACCACACGGGAGTCATTCAACAAACACTGTTGAGTCATTGAATATGTTGACCCCTTCTCTTTGATAAAAATTGTTTATAGAGGGAGGCAAACCATAAGAGACTTTTAAGTACAGAGAACAAACAGAGGGTGGAAGGGAGTGGAGGGGGGGTTGGGGAAAATGGGTGATGGGTCTTGAGGAGGGCACTTGTTGGGATGAGCACTGGGTAATGATGAGTCGCGGAAATTTACTCCCAAAACCAAGAGCACTCCGTATACGCTGCATGTTAGCTAACCTGACAATAAATTAAATTTTTTAAAAAAAAAGTATAGTTTGTGGGTTGGAATAGCTTTATTTGGTTTTCTATGGGGGGATAGGAGAGGAAGCCTACAATAATAACCGTGCGATATTCTGCATAAAGTTGCATGGGAAAGTGACGAACTTCTAGAAACCATTTTCAGTTATGCCTCTTGCCGCCTGTGTGACCTTGAGCACTCCCTCAGAGCCTCAGTTTCTTTATCTGTAGAAAGTAGGGATCAGGGGGCACCTGGGTGGCTCAGTGGGTTAAGCGTCCAACTTCTGCTCAGATCATGATCTCACAGTCCATGAGTTTGAGCCCCACATGGGCCTCTCTGCTGACAGCACAGAGCCTGCTTCAGATCCTCTGTCCCCCCCCTCTTTGTAGCTCCCTCCCAAAAATAATGAACACTTAAAAAAAGAAAAGAAAGCAGAGATCTGAACACACAATTGACAGTGCTGAAGGAAAAATTAAAGAGTAAAATCGGGTTTATGGGATGCCTGGATGGCTCAGTCAGTAAAGCATGTGATAATCTTGGGATTGTACATTCAGGCCCCACACTGGGTGTAGAATAAAATCTTTTAAGAAAAAAGAATACAATTCGGTTTAAAAAGCACCATCTGGGGGCGCCCGGGTGGCTCAGTCCGTTAAGCGTCCGACTTCGACTCAGGTCATGATCTCACGGTTCGTGAGTTCGAGCCCCGCGTCGGGCTCTGGGCTGACAGCTCGGAGCCTGGAGCCTGCTTTGGATTCTCTGTCTCCCCCTCTCTCTCTGCCCCTCCCCTGCTTGTGCTCTGTCTTCCCTCTCTCTCTGAAATCATAAATGAATAAAGTTCAAAAAAATAATAAAATAAAAAGGCCCATCTGATAGGAGGCACTGTGGACACGTAACATGTTTCTCTAAGATGAAAGGTGGTCGTACTATGTCTTCATAGCACTGCTCACCCTTTGAAAGGGTCTGGTGTGTGTATTTGTCTTCTTATCAATTAATCGACGTCTGCCCCTAAAATGTAAGCTTTACAGGGGAGGGTTTTGGTCTGTCCAGTTTGCCTGGTACTTCGATTTAACATGTCTTCAGTAGTGGTGCCCGTCTCACAGGGTTTCTCTGAGAAGCAATGAGATGTGGAAGGTGCTTTGGATGGTGTGCGGAACACATGAAGCGTCCGATAATATTCACGATAACGATTAATTCTACTATTATGTGAACTCAGATTTCTGATGCTTTAATTTGTGTTGGGAGGGAATTTAAAGCATCTGTGGTTGGACGGTTTTTTTTAATTTTGTTAATGCTTATGTATTTTTGAAAGAGAGAGAGACAGAGTGCGAGTGGGGGAGGGGGAGAGAGAGAGAGAGAGAGAGAGAGAGAGAGAGAGAGGGAGAGGGAGAGAGTTCTAAGCTCTGAGCTGTCAGCATGGAGCCCAACGCGGGGCTCGAACTGACGATCATGACGTTAAGCATCATCAGATGCTTGCCTGACTGAGACACCCCCCGGGCCCTTGTGTTTGGATGTTTTAAGTCCCTGATCCTGATCTCATGACAGGGATTTATGACATCAAGAGTCTAACAAGCGGCAACAAGTGCTTAAAACCAACAGAATTGGGGCACCTGGCTGGCTCGGTTGGAAGGGCACGTGACTCTTGATCTCCGGGTTGTGAGTTAGAGCCCCACACTGGGTGTAGAGATTGCTTAAAAAAAAAAAATGAAACCTTAAAAAAAAAAATCTGTATATAGTCAGAAAGAATTTTTTTACCTTGAGGAAACATCAAAGAATGCAGCGACAAAAGTCATAGGTTAGATGAAATCTCTTTTATTTTGCACTAGAAAACTCACAATATATTGGTTGAGAATGGTCTATTCCAGTCTCTCCTCTCTTCAACATGTTTAATAAGTAGAAGAGAAAGAATAAAGCAAAACAATGCAAAATGTTAATAATGGGGGAGGGAAGAAGTAAGAGGTGAAGGGCGGGGCTCTCTGCTTCAGGAAAACTTATTTTCATCCAACTTGGATATATAATTTTAGAAATCCAAGATTTAAAGCCGGACCTGAGAGAGAATTCGCATTTCGAACATTGTCCTCTAACCGGTGGCTATTTGGTATCCTGTTGGAATCGTGTCCAGTGAGGGAGCAGAAGTGATTCTCCTGGGTACGCATCCAGGAAGGTTTGTGCAGCGGGCCAGACGATATACAGTAATCAACCATAAATCACTCTATTGCCGCTTTGTAGCAGAAGTTCCTGGAAACGCATCCCTATCATTTCCATCAGGCAACAGTTGTTAAGCCCCCATAGGCTGACTCCAGGGAGGATTTTTTTTTTTTTTGAGTTTATTTATTTATTTTGCAGAAGAGAGAGAGAGTGTGTGAGCAGGGGAGGGGCAGAGAGAGAGGGAACAAGAGAGAATCCATCCCAAGCAGGCTCAGCACAGAGCCCCATACGGGACTTGATTCCAGGAATCATGAGTTCTTGACCTGAGCTGAAACCAAGAGTCGGAGGCTTAACCGCCTGAGCCACCCCAGGAGTCCTAGACTCAATTTTTATTTTTGTTTTTTAAAGCTTATTTATTTTGAGAGAGAGAGGGCAAGCGAGGGAGGGACATAGAGAGAGAGGGAGCATATTTCCAAGCAGGCTCCACACTGCCAGCGCAGAGCCCAATGTGGGGCTCAGTCCCACACACCTCAGATCGTGTCCTGAGCCGAAGTCGGACTTTTAATGGACTGAGCCACGCGGAGAACCCCATCGATTTTTAAGTTCTTCCCGGAGGGCACCTAGGTGGCTGTGGATGAAGTGTCTGACTCTTGATTTCAACTCAGGTTGTGATCTCATGGTTCATGGGATTGAGCCCCTCGTGGGTCTGTGCCTTGATGGCACGGACCCTGCATGGGATTCTGTCTCTTCCTCTCTCTCTACCCCCTTCCCACTCACACATGTGCTCTCTCTCTCTCTCTTAAAAATACATATAGGCCTGGGATTATTTATAGCAAACTGCCAGCAACGGCTACCTCTCAGAATTTAGGAATGATGGTCAAGAACTTTCACTTGATCTCTGAAGTGTGCCTGTTCCTACCGTACTGGATTCACGCGTTGCTTGCACCATTAAAATTTGCTCTTGAAATTATACGACAATCACGCTAGAAGCAGCAAAAGTAATAAAAGCAGCAGCAGCCCCTCCAAAAAAAAAAAAAAAAAAAAATTCAGCCACGCACCTTGGTTTAATGTTACTATGTTTCTATTTGTTGTACAACAGCGGAGGAATAATCTGCGAGTCTTTTTCCTTCAGTGAATAGTTCCGATATTTTTAGAATTGCAATTTGGGTGCATGATGATTTTTTCGTCCCCACATGCGTTTGCAAGCCTGTTCGTGCATCCCTCCCCCCGAACCACCCTCCGCCTCCAAAAAGAAATAATAATAATACGAAGCAAAAAGAAGTCTCGCTTTTGACAAGAGCGCAGGCACCCCTCGTGGGTCGCTCGATGCTGCAAACACCATTTCATCGGATCAACAATGATTTCTATCAGAAAAAGAAAGGCAGGAAGAAAGAAAACTCCCCCCACCTCCCCTCCCAACGAGGGGTGTCAGGCCCCCGTGTGTAGGTCCTGAAGCTGGGGGCCGGCAGAGGAGTCATGGTGCGTCTGGAGGGATAAGAGGAGATAAAGTGTATCAAAGGGGCCCTTGACACATGGGATGCTACGCAGGCCTGTCTCCCCGAGAGCATCTCTGGCCTGACTGACAGGGGATTAATCCACAGGAGGGCGATAAACAATGGCTGAAGTGGGCTTGAGGCCCAACACCTGGACGGGAGGCTGGAGGCCCGGCCACACTGCGAGCGGACTCAGCCCCCCCCCCCCCCCCCCCGCCCCCCCCCCTGACCCCCCCCCCCCTTCCACTTCTCCACCGGCCACCCCTTGTCTTGGATAAACATGTTTGAAAAATGGGTCGGGATTTTTGTTGTTGTTGTTTTTGTTCAGTGCTTGGGGGCCCCCGGGGAGCCGAAGATGTTAGACATTCAGCAGTTCGCCCTGCTGTGAGTTCTTAACAGAAAACGGTTTCAGATGACAACCGAATGCAGTGGGCGGGCCTGGTTGGGATCCGGATCCGAACAAATCGGGAGCAAAGTACACATTTTTTGAGATGAGGAGGACCCCCCAGGACAGGGACCCGGTGACTCCAAGGAATCAGTGTTCCTCTCGTGAGACGTGATTATGGCGTTGGGTGGTTTTCTCCGGGGGGGGGGGGGGGGGGGGGGGGTCTTTTCTCTGTATGTGAGCCTTGCAGGGGGGCGGGGGTGACTTAAGTCTGTGACTAGCTTTGCATGCCGCGGAGGGGGGAGGAGCCTACCTGAAGCAAGGGTATGGAATCTTCGTAATTACTGAACGGGGGTAATGGCCTCTACTCTTAGATACATTGGAACGTTCTACCCAGATAATAATAATAAGCTTTTTCAAGTGTTCCAAAGAGGGGCACGGTGGGGTGAGTCCTGGGTCCGTTGGAGTCGTGAAGCCCACGGAATCGTGGACACGTTCTTATCTGCATTGATTGGTGAGGTGCAGAAAACCTGAAAGCCACGGCCATTACCGTTGGTGACAAGCGGAAACTGAGGAAACCAAGACAGCTTTGTATCTGGAGTTGCACCCCCCTTATTTGTAATGCAAGCTCCCTCTTAACTGCCTCCTCTACATGCATAAGAGCATTTAATCGGCACAAGGCCCAGAGAGGTTCAGTAATTTTCCCAAAATCACCCAGCCCCGAAGGGGTACAATCCAGAGCTCAAACCCAAGGCAAATCAAGTTTTAGATTCTGGGCCCTGCTTGGTACCCACTTCCTGACAAGAGTGAGAAGAAAGGAAGAAGGAAGTTCACAAGCCCTGCTGCCCTGTCCTTCTTTGCAATTAAAATTATTGAGTAGTTATTTAGCCCCATGAGACCCACTAGATTTTTTTTTTTCCCAAAAATCACCCAGTAGAATCTTGCTTTGTTCCTCATGGATTTTCTTAGGCACAGAGCTTCATAGGTATTGCCTCATTTAATCCTCAGCAACCCCATGAGGTCAATATCCTCCCATTTCACACATGAGGAAACAGAGGCACAAAGAGGGAGTGTTTGCCCAAAGCCTCATCACCAGAAAGTGGCAGATTGAAACACTGCACTAAAATCCCGTCTACCCTGATTACTGAGTTTTCTGGGGCCCCTTAGACTTTGCTGCCCCACGCTCACCCCAGGCCTGCTTTGTTGGTGGCTGGTGACATACTGTAAAGGTTTTGTTTTTTTTTTTTTTTCAACGTTTATTTATTTTGGGGACAGAGAGAGACAGAGCATGAACGGGGGAGGGGCAGAGAGAGAGGGAGACACAGAATCGGAAACAGGCTCCAGGCTCTGAGCCATCAGCCCAGAGCCGGACGCGGGGCTCGAACTCCAGGACCGCGAGATCGTGACCTGGCTGAAGTCGGACGCTCAACCGACTGCGCCACCCAGGCGCCCCTGTAAAGGTTTTTTAAAGTAAAGCAATTAAATAGCTGAGTTGGGGTTTCAGCCCTCACTCGTGGGCCTTTCTGCAGAGACCATTGTCTCCTTGAGTGTATGCTCCCAGCTGTTAGCACATGCAAGGCCTAGTCTCAGTGCGGAGCTAAGGCAAACATCTCAGACAAGCAGGGTGTTTCCTCCTGGTCAGAAATTCTGGCAAGTTAACAGTAAAAAAAAAAAAAAAAAAAAAAAAATGGTTATGTAGCTGCTTGGACTCATTAGGGGAAAGGACTGTCCCTGAAACACTAAGAGCACTAGAAGATACTAAGCCGCCCTTCCAAGTAGGAAAGGAAGCAACGTGGAAATTCTACCCCCGAACTGTAGCCCTCGCCGCCCGTGACTGTAGCTGGAGGTAGATAAATACTGGCTTAACAGTTCTGAAGGAGGAAGTGGCAGAAACAATGGGAGAGCAGCGCCTCGTCAATAGCAATTTGAACAACAATAGTGATAGATTACCCTCTTAGAAATCCGAGAGATTCCGGGCTGTAGCAAGAGCACGCTGCCCGGGTTTGGGAGCTAGCATGAAGTTTTTTCCACTTTGGGTCAAAAGCACTGCATCTCACAAGCAAACCCATAAATCATCGTACAATTAATTGCATGTACAAGACTCGGAACGAAACATTTGAGAGGCATTAACTCATTTAAGCCGGTGAGGTGAGTGTTAACCCCCCCATTTCATAAATTCAAACATGTGCCCCAAGGCCTCCCAGCTAGAAAGAGGCACTGCAGAGATTGAAACCAAAATAATGCCCCTTCACAACCGTTTAAACCACGGAAAGAAAAAACCAATCAGTTGCTTAGTCTTTGTAAAGATGCCCCAAATTCCTGATTGTTTGGTTGGAGTGTATGCCTTTCTGTTGGCTTCTGCTGAGCGTTAAACTATGAGCAGTGGAATCTTCCAGGCTGATCCAAAACTTGAGAGAGGGTATTTCTGGAAGAAGTGCGGCTGGCACTTTAAAAAAGACCTAGACCTTTCCCAGCTCATTGTGGATCTTTTAGCTCTTCCCAGAAGATAATTAAATCTTATCCTACGGACCCTACACCAAACTATCAAGTAAAATAATAAAGGGAAATCAGTTGCCCGTACATGTGGTTCTGACTGACTTGTGGCCCATGGAACCCAATCCCAGCAGGTGGCTCCAGGGAACATTTTGGGGGATGATTTCAGAAGGGACCTTCCTTCGATGAGTGTCAAAACTGCAGGGTGAGGGGCAACCACTGGCCACCCCTTAACAGAACGCAGACACCGAGGAAGAGAAAAACGGGTGAAATGGATGGGAAATTTCCCAGTTAAATGGCAGAAGCATTAAATTGTGCGATCTCTCCCACAAAACTGTACAAAGTTGTGCACTTACTACCACACTTCATCGTTCCCAGGTGCACCTTTTTTTTTCACATTTTTACATCTCTGATACGAGGCTTGCGTCTTGGAAACGAAATCATGTCCTAAGTGAATTAGTGGAGGTTTGTGTTTCTTAGCGTCGCATCAAACAATTATGAAACTTAACAGTCTGTGGTGTTTTGGATTCAGTGAACGCATGTGTTAGAAAATCGGTCATCTGCGTGGCTCTCCCCAAAAGTTCCCAGTGTATATCCCCAAAATCCATTTTAGGAGATGAAACTGTCATACGGACGTCGACTCCTAACAGGTGCCAGCAAAGATGATCGAGCCCAAATGTAGAGACACACTGAAGTCAAAATAGATGGGCGGACAGCCGCCTGGAGCTGCTTATTAAAGAAGTTAGCTTAATTGGTTAGTTCGCGGCCCTGTACCCCAACCATCCATAATTTTCCATCTGTGGAATATGACTGACTTAGAATACGGAGGTGGCTCAATTTTTCATATTGGCTTGCAGAAGTGTTGTCTCCATTCAGCTCCGGGAGGTTCGTATACAATGGCATGCATGAATCTTGTGTATCAGTAAAGAGAGCCCCTTGAACTCCGCCTGGAGGGGACAAAGCATTTCCAAGATGCATCCGAGTAGCAGATGTTGAGTTATCTGAAGGGTCAGAATGCCAATTAGATATTGAACATGGCAGGAGGAGGGTGGAGTTTCCAAAACAAATGAACGATGAATAAGGACAGACCCGGAGTTGAGGCTCAGATCCTGCTGTTCCTTTGTACAATGATTTGTGGCAAATTTGTTTTGTCACTGAGGCATCGTTACCCCCGGGTCTTAAAGTGATTTTGTCATCACCAAAAGAATTTTTTTTTCCTTGAAATGGCCTTTTCCTAATCAAAACTGGGTATCGGTTTATTACTTTAAGAAATAAAGGAAATACATGTGAACAGCCACATGTATTATCTACATGGGAGATGTACAAAGGAGAATCATCCTTCGTGGAAAAA
This sequence comes from Herpailurus yagouaroundi, assembly GCF_014898765.1. Taxonomy (NCBI): domain Eukaryota; kingdom Metazoa; phylum Chordata; class Mammalia; order Carnivora; family Felidae; genus Herpailurus; species Herpailurus yagouaroundi. The sequence continues at coordinate 2,843,582 of NW_024412463.1, read as the reverse complement.
AAAGCAGGCAGAAGTGGTGAAGAGGAAGGAAGTAATTTTAAAAATCGGGGGATGGAAATCTGAAAGAATGCTCGTCTTCTCTTCCCTGTAAAAAAAACAAACAACAACAACAACAAAAAAAAAACAATGAAAACTTCTCATTTGGTCCAGCAACTTAACAGATTTTGCTGGTTCTCCGTCTTAGAGGGCAAGTGTATCATTTTAAATCTAAAACGCCTAAAGTAAAAAAATGTGGGAAAGCTGAGCTAGAAAATGCTTCCATGGTTAATTATGTATTTATATTGGTGTTACCATCATAAATCATCCTTAGAGAAACAAAACCAAGTCGTGGGGCGACAATGGTGTTCTGTTTAAAGAGTTTCCTTCGGTTCCTGAAATACTTCTGGCTGGTTTTTTTCCCTCGAAGCCACCCACATTTAGTAAAATTCTGTCGCTGAGCACAGCCTACCCCCTGCTCTCTATCTCCCTTCTGACGCTGGTGAGTACTCGACCGTGGAATAAATACCAAAGGCAAACCAACAAAAAAAAAAAAAAAAAAAAAGAAATTGGGATTGCATTGATTTAAATCAGCCAGCGCTGTGACCAAATTATTTAGTTCTTTCTTGACCTCTGGAGGTCAGATTTGACTATTTATGCTATCTGCTAATGCTTTACTATTTTTCATTGCTTTGCCCGTTAACAATTCTGACCCACAGCCTTTCTGGCCTGAAGGGTCGTTCTATTAAACAATCGCTAATTACTCCTTGAAACATATGCTCCCGTTTTAAAATGCCATTTGAAGAAAAGCCCAGCCCAAACCCCTACATTTGTTTCATGAATGAATACAAAATACAAGCATTGGAGTATTTGTGAGAAATCAAACCTGGTCGGATTTGAGTAAATGGAAAGTAATCCACCTTTACTCATTCTTAATTTAGAAACTGCTTGGGATAAAGACAACGTCTAAAAACGCATAGCCGAGGCAGCAAACATTCTCTTTTAATCCCATTGTTAAGTATGCTGCTTTAGCATTCCTGCACCGAATGTTTTTATCCTTGCTGAAGATCTTACACGCAAGAAAAGTATGTGAATTGTGTCTCTCTTCCTTGATTCACTCCACAAAAATGTGCCAGACAACACGTTAAGCGCTGGCAGGGAGGAGTGAGCAATCTAGCCAGAATTCTCTGGAAATTAGCCTTTTTTTGTTATCTGCCTGGAAAATGCTACATTTCTTAGCAAATAAAGACGATGCTCCCTTCTCCAATGTTTACCAGCCGTATGAAGTTATGGGGGGGGGGGGGATGGGCATGGTTTGCTTTCCAAAATTTCCCTCACGTTGTATTTGAGACATAAAAATAATTCTGTTTTCAGGGCTCCTGGCCGGCTCGGGGGAACAGGAGGTTCTTAATCTCGGGGTTGTGGATTCGAGCCCCAAGTTGGGGGGAGAGATAAAATCTTAAAAAAAAAAAAAAAAAGAAAAGAAACAAAGAAAAGAAAAACTTTGTTCCTGTCTGCAAAATAAAAGAGAGAAATTTATTTTAGATCAAAATAGCCATAGACAGAGAGCACATGCAAATAATAATTTAACTAAAATTATAATTCTTCCACGACCCCATGCCATTGACATGTGACACAAGAATTTCAAGGGATGTGGCCGAGGCAGCGGGGTTCAGCGACACACAGCTGATTTCAGACCTCAGAACGGGGTTGTGCCAACACAGTCTAACAAAATCTCTCCTCCTGATGACGCTCGTCCACGTAAACAAGTGAAATATGACAGGAAGGCGGGTACCCCATCGACTTCCTGATTTCCTGAGCTCGACATTCTTACACATAAACCTCTAATTCATTTCAGAATGCAAAGGTCACACCACAAAAAAAAAAAAAAAAAAAAAAAAAAAAAAAAAAATCTGAAGCTAAATATACCCTTTTGTCCAGCAGAAGGATAACAGAGATTTTCTTTTTTCACCAAAATGTGGCCACCACCAGGTGTTTCCCATGTTGGCCTCGCCACATTAGGAGTGTGTTTACGGACCTAGAAATTAGCATGAACGCTTTTTTTTTTTTTTTTAACTTTCTATTCGGAATAATGTTCGATTTATGGGAAAGTTGCAGAGTGAATGCAGAGTGCCTGTCACCCCACTGCCGGCCACGTCTTGCCGTGAACCCATGTAGGTTCATCAGAACTGAGAAATCAGGGGCGCCTGGCTGGCTCAGTGGGTGGCACATCCGACTCTCGATCTCGGGGTTGTGAGTTCAAGCCCCACGTTGGGTGTAGACATTTACTTAACAAAAAAAATTTTTTAAACATAAGACATTAATATTGGTGCAATACCATTAACAAAACAGATATCAGGGATTTCCCTAGTGTCCTCACTGACATCCCTGCCCACGATCCAATCCAGGATACCACGTTGCCTTTAGGCATTATAAGCTTGTAAATGCAAATGTTTTTGTGATTTACCTCTCCAAAATAACTTATTTGGAAATTAACAAATGATTCCTTTTAAGAGGTATTTTAGGGGTAAAGGGGGTCTGGATTTAGCTTCCATCTGGAATCAGTCAGGTGTAGATGGCCAAAGAACTCCCATTTTACAGACCTTTAAGTAGAGAAACTCTCCTTACCCAAGTAATAAAACAAACTGTTGTCAGATTTTAAAAAGAAAGGGAAAGAAAAAGAGATACGCTTTTTCCACCCATTTTTCACGTGTCGCATTTGCAACAATTAAAAAGATTGATGTGGGGCGCCTGGGTGGCGCAGTCGGTTAAGCGTCCGACTTCAGCCAGGTCACGATCTCGCGGTCCCCGAGTTCGAGCCCCGCGTCGGGCTCTGGGCTGATGGCTCGGAGCCTGGAGCCTGTTTCCGATTCTGTGTCTCCCTCTCTCTCTGCCCCTCCCCCGTTCATGCTCTGTCTCTCTCTGTCCCAAAAATAAATAAACGTTGAAAAAAAAAAAAAAGATTGATGATACTTTCGGTCGAGTTTCTTCGCCTGTCCCTATCTCAGCTTCCTTCTCTGTTGATTGGGGATAATCGTGGCTCTGACCCCATGGAGAGACATGATAGCACAGCGGTTAAGAGTGTGGACTCTGGGGCACCGGGGTGGCTCAGACGGTTGACTGTCCAACTTCGGCTCCGGTCATGACCTCACGGCTTGGTTCGCGAGTTTGAGCCCGCACTGGGCTTGCTGCTGTCAGGGTGGAGCCCGCTTCAGATCCTCTGTCCCCCTCTGTCTCTGCCTCTTCCCGGTTCGAGATCTCTCCAAAATAAATAAAACATTTAAGAAAAAACAACAACAACAGTGTGGGCTCTAACTGGATGTTCTGGTTCCATCTAGGTCATCCCACTTTTTGGCTATCTGACCCTGGAGAAATTACTGGACTTAATGTCTGGTGCCTCAGTTTCTCATCTGTAAAGTGATCATAACAATAGTACCTACCCCCAGAAAGTTGTTATAAGGACCAAATGAAATGGTATGTATAAAACAGAACACTGTCTAGCATATAGTAAGTCCTATAAAAATACTTCTTATCAGGGGCGCCTGGGTGGCTCAGTCGGTTAAGCATCCGACTTTGGCTCAGATCATGCTCTCCTGGTTGATGAGTTCGAGCCCCATGTCGGGCTCTGTGCTGACAGCTCAGAGCCTGGAACCTGCTTCGGACTCTGTGTCTCCCTCTCTCTCTGCACCCCCCCTCCCCCCGTCCCCCGGCTTGTGCTCTGCTCTGTCTTTCAAAAGTAAACAAACGTTAAAAAATTTTTTTTTAATATTTCTTATTATTTTGGGATCTTTTTAAGGAATAACTCCATGAACGCGTGGAAAGCTCTTCTAACATTGTGGACAGTGAATGGAAGCTCTAATTATCCAGTTCTGGTGAGGGAACGGGGGAAGGGGCATTCTACCCTGAATTCCAATCTGGAGCAACTCGGATGATAAGTTAAAATTTGATCTACAATTTCTACTTCTGGGACTCTCGCCAAGGACACTGAAGGATATACATGATAAGGATATACAGTGTCCTTTCATCTGTTTATCTCTTTGTTGATCGTAGTAAATAGTCATTGAGTGTCTGTCGTGTACCAGACTCCACTCTAGGGGCGAGGACAGAGCATAATGAAAGGCACACCATTTCTGTGACCCTGGAGCCAACATTCGAAGGAGGACACCACCAATGAGCAAGTTAACAAGTGAATAAGTTTCCACCCAGATGTCAGAGGTGAGGGCTAGACAAGTAATAATCACAAAAATAAAAAACAAGGACGCCTGGGTGCCTCAGTCGGGTGAGCGTCTGACTTCGGCTCAGGTCATGATCTCGCGGTCCGTGAGTTCGAGCCCCACGTCGGGCTCTGTGCTGACAGCTCGGAACCTGCTTCGGATTCTGTGTCTCCCTCTCTCTCTGCCCCTCCCCGCTCATGCTCTGTCTCTCCCTCTCTCTCAAAAATAAATAAACATTATTAAAAAAATAAACAAAAAAAACCCCAAACAAATCAAGCAGGTAAGGGATGGAGGTAGAAAAGGGAACTAGAGTTTACACAGAGAAACCAAGGGATACTCAGATCTTAAGGAGGGAAGCAGGCCTGTGGGTACCTGGAGGAAGAAGGTTCCAGAGAGGGAGAATAGCAAGTGTAAAGGCTTTCAGCTTGGAGTCCGGCCCTGGTGAAAGATGCGCAGTGAAATATAGATGGCTTCTATTTCTGGGAACTAAATAGAGAAAAAGGCAGAGGAAGGGACAGATTAACAAATGCCCTTACGCTGTTCATCATGTCTTACCTCAGGGGAAGGGACTGGCGAGAAAATCTTTCACTTTCTCTTTATAAACATGTATCTTTTCTCTGTTTTTCCAATGAGCATGTATTATTTGTAATTTATTTTATTTCTTTCTTTAATGTTTATTTTTTGAGAGAGCAAGAGACAGAGCGTGAGCAGGGGAAGGGGCAGAGAGAGAAGGAGACCCAGAATCCGAAGCAGGCTCCAGGCTCTGAGCTGTCAGCACAGAGCCTGACGCAGGGCTCGAACTTGTGAACCGCGAGATCATGACCTGAGCCGAAGTCAGGTGCTCAACCGACTGAGCCCCCCAGGCGCCCCAGTTATTTGTAATTTAGAAGACAAACAAATGTTAAGTGTTCTGAAAGAATGATCTTGTCTTCTGAAAGAAAAGTCTTTTCTTTTCTTTTCTTTTCTTTTCTTTTCTTTTCTTTTCTTTTCTTTTCTAAGTTTATTTAGAGAGAGAGAGAGCATGAGCAAGGGAGGGGCAGAGAGAGGGAAAGAGAGAATCCCAAGCAGGCTTGGCCCTGTCGGTGTGGAGCCAGACGTGGGGCTCGAGCCTACAAACGGTAAGATGGTGACCTGAGCCAAAATCAAGAGTCAGATGCTTAACCGAATGAGCCACTCAATAGTCTTTTCCTGAAAGAGTCTAGGTAGGGTTTCGGTAACAGCCACACTATAGACTGAATAACTCAGCGAGGGGCCTGTCCTGACAGAGATTCACCAACCTCCCTGGCTTCTACCTTCTCGATTCCAGTAGCTCTCGCCAAGTCGTAACAACTGAAAATGTCTGCACACGTCGCCCTCCAAATGTCCTCTGAGGGTCCAAATGCCCACACTCACCCCACCAAGTTTGAGACTCACTCGTCTAGGGTGAAGCTTGGGCTCTGGAGGCAGCCCGAGTTCAAGTCCCAGCCCTGTCCTTTGCAAGCTGTGGAGCCTCTTCCTTTTCCCCTCTGTGCCTCAGTCTCCTCATCTGTAAAATAGGCAGAGTCCTACTGTCTTCCTGGGCAGTCTGTGAGGACAAAAGGGGCTAGTTCATGTCATGTACCCAGGACAGGGCGGGAGCCACAAAAGTACTGGGGAAATGTTGTCATCGATGTGCTCAGTGTCCCCTACCCTCTGAGACACCTTCAGCAAGAGAGCCCAAAGCCTGCTTTGAGTTCGCCCTCCAGTCTCCCTGCCAAGCAGTCAGTTGTTTGGGCCTGAGATCTGGGCTCTGGCCCTATGAATGGAAAACTCAGACAAGGAACAAGGAGAGGAAATGAGTGGCTCAAAGTCATTGTCCGGCCTGGGGAGACACCCAGGTTAAGTGCTTCCTGCCCCTTTTGTTTAAGGGGGAAAGTGAGTTTTATTTTATTTATTTTTTTTTTTAATTTTTTTTTTAAGAATGTTTTCTCAATTTCTGTTTTTTAAAAAAAAAACAACGTTTTTATTTATTTATTTTTGGGACAGAGAGAGACAGAGCATG
>NW_024412463.1:2772007-2832372 GCF_014898765.1 Herpailurus yagouaroundi | reverse complement strand
TAAAAAGGGGTGCCTGGGTGGCTCAGTCGGTTAAGTGTCCGACTTCGGCTCAGGTCATAATCTCACCGTTCGTGGGTTTGAGCCCCACGTTGGGCTGTGTGCTGAATGCTTGCTCAGAGCCTGGAGCCTGCTTCGGATTCTGTGTCTCCTCTCTCTGCCCCTCCTCCGCTCGTGCTCTGTCTCATTCTGTCTCTCAAAAATAAATGTAAATTTACCATTTTTTTTTTAAAAAGAGTGTGGGCTCTCCACGTGCCTGGGGTCCAGTCACAGCTTCACCACCTGCCAGCTGTGTGACTTGAGCAAGACACTTTACTTGTCTGTTTCCTCAGCTATAAAACAGAGGATAATAGTTCAGTAGTCCCGAGGATGCCACAGGGTGACCCAAATACAGTGCCACATAGTGAATGTCTAGTAAATGTAACGAATGGAATGACTGCCTCCCACGGTAGCCCAATATTGCTCATAAGCTCTTTTTTTTTTTTTTAATGTTTATTTCTTTTTGAGAGCGAGAGAGAGAGTGCAAGCAGAGGAGGGGGCAGGGAGAGCAGGAGACAGAGGATCTGAAGCGGGATCCGAGCTGTCAGCACAGAGCCCCCCACGTGGGGCTCAAACTCACAAACAGGGAGATGGTGACCTGAGCCCAAATCGGACGCTTACCCGAATGAGCCACCCAGGTGCCCCATAAGCAAAATATTCTGATCAGGAGTGAAATTTCAACTAGCCAAATGCCATCATGTCTCAGCTTCTCTCACACGGTTGCAGAAAATAGGTCTAGCCAGGGTCCAAACTTCAGATCCTGCCCAGCAGCTAGGACATTTTTAGCCCCCTCCCCAATCTGGTAGGTGTGTTTACTCATTTACAGCCTCCGAGTCGCTGAGAGGTCCTCCTAGATGAGCTAGCTTCCGGACTACTTTCCTGACTTTACCTCCAAATCCATTCTGCATGGGCCCCCCCCCCCCCCGCGGGCCCCCCGGCCCCCCTGCACACCTCAGTCATGCTCTTGCTCTCCGACCTCCGCGCTGGCTGTTCCCTCTGCGAGGGAGAGAACATCTTGCCCCAGATGTCTGCAAGGCTTATTCCGTCCCCTCCTTCAAACCTGTGCAGAGATATGACCTTGTCAAAGCGGCCAAGCCCTGACCACCTATGTGAAATTGCAACCACCCCGCTCACTCCTACAGCCCCGCCTCGTCTCTCTTTTCTGCTTTAATAATTTATACCCTCTAATAGACGATGCAATTTCATACTTACACTTCATATTCATCATCTTTCCTCCCTGCTAAAGGTAAGCTCCACAGGGGCAGGGAACTGTGTTCTGTTCACCCGTGTAGCCCCGCCCCTAGGACGGTGCCTGGCACATACTAGGTGCTCAGTAAATGTTTCTGGAGTCAAACAGTTGAATGAGTAACTGAATGAATGCATGTTTTCATTCATACAGCTTTAGGCTAAACCCAGAGAGACAGCTGTGTCGTGGTAGAAACTTCGAGTTGTCCCTCAAGATCCCATCTCTCTTGCTTCCACCCGGAGAAAAAAAACACGGTGTTTCCAAGCCTCCCTTGTAGGTGAGGCAACGTCACGTGACTAAGTTCTGGCCAATAGGGAGTAAACGGAAGTAGCAAGCGTCCAGGGAGTTGATCCGCTCTCTTCGGGTCCCATGTGGCATCCTAGTGCCTAGAACTGCTCCCAATCAGGCGGCGAGGTCAGCGGAGGGTGCAGAGCTCAGAAGAAGGGAGAGGATGCTTAGGTCCGGGGACTTCATAGCAGCCTTAGACCACCTACCTAGCTTTTAATGGAAAGAAAATAAACTTCTCTCTTATGTAAGGCACTGGGTTTTTTTGTTTTTTTTGTTTTTTGTTTTTTGTTTTTTTTTTTTAGGGTTTTCTGTATCCCTCTCCGCTACAAGTACGTAATACACTTTCTTAAACCTGGAATAAAAATTAAGTGAGGTTTCTGGTCAACTTCAGTGTGCAATTGACAAGCTTTTCCCACAACCCCATCTAACGGAGCGGTCTCCGCTAGCTGGTTTCTGTTGCTGAGCCACCAATTTCTAACGTTTCCAGAATCTGAGTCATGCATACACCCTGCGTTATTACACATAATAGGTTATTGTGACTTTAATCAAGGAAATGTTTTGTTGTTTTTGTTTGTTTGTTTGTTTGTTTCCCATTCGACATGTTAGTGGCTTTGCTTCTGGATCATCAGAAAGGGCCGAGAATGCTAGCTAGTGTTGCAACATGTTGTCTGTTCTTTCCTCTGGGGACTGGTTTAAAATCAGATAAGCTGAGATCTAGGGAGATACTGGATCTTGCTCCATTTCTTTTCAAAAGGAATCAGTTTCCAAAGGCAGAGGAAGGAAATAAATACTATTGGGGGGGGTGGTTTACTACTGAAGTGATATAATTTACATAACAGCAAAATTATAACCTAGAATCCTAAGTGGCAATTATAATGTAAAAGAAGAAGACAAAATTTTGCTCTTAAACCAACAGCAAAAACGGAGCGGAAAATGTTGGTAAACTTCACACAAAATTTAAATACTAATTTAATCTCATTTGCCTAGAAGGGGGGGGGGGGGAACAGCAGGCATTCTCTGACCCTAAAATAGAAATAGAGGAGAACTCTCACAGGCAGTAAATTCAATTCTATAAGCCCCAAAGTGGGAGAATAGGTGTGGAAGGGGCCCCAAAACTCAGAGGAATGAGGTCGCAAAGAACTTCCTAAACCTAATACAGATATGTTGTTCCCCCAAACAAACAAGCTAAGTAGGAATCCGCATTTTGCCCTCGAAAACAGTCCTGTTTTATTCTCTAAAGACGCACTCAGTGAGGATTTGTGACCCTCTTGTTTATTCTATGCGAAATATGGTTCACTCACAAGCCAGATTTTATTTTGTTTGTTCATTTTTTAATGTCTATTTATTTTTGAGAGACAGAGCATGAGCGGAGGAGGAACAGAGAGAGAGGGAGACCCAGAATCCGAAGCAGGCTCCAGGCTCCGAGGTGTCAGCACAGAGCCCGATGCGGGGCTCGAACTCACAGACTGTGAGATCGCGACCTGGGCTGAAGTCAGACGCTTAACCGACTGAGCCACCCAGGCGCCCCGGGTTTTCCATTTTTAAATGGTTGGAAAAAATCAAAAGGAGAACAATATTTTGTGACATGGGAGAATCACATAAAGTTTAAATTTCAGAGTCCATAAACACATTTTTCCTTTTTTTTTTTAAGATTTTATTTATTTATTTTTATTTTTATTTTTATTTAAATTTTTTTTCAACGTTTATTTATTTTTGGGACAGAGAGAGACAGAACATGAACGGGGGAGGGGCAGAGAGAGAGAGGGAGACACAGAATCGGAAACAGGCTCCAGGCTCTGAGCCATCAGCCCAGAGCCCGACGCGGGGCTCGAACCCACGGACCGCGAGATCGTGACCTGGCTGAAGTCGGACGCTTAACCGACTGCGCCACCCAGGCGCCCCTAAAGATTTTATTTTGAAGTAATCGCTAAGCCGACATGGGGCTCAAACTCACAACCCTGAGATCAAGAGTCTCATGTTCTTCCAACGGAGCCGGTCTGGAGCCCCTAAACACATTTTTAATGGCACACAGCCGCACACGTCGTTGAGGCGCTGTGGTTGTTCTCTCCACACCAGGGCAGAGTTGAGACCCAAACAGCGCCAATAGCCTGCCAACGGGTACATTTCCATATCCAACTATCGGCAAACTGTGGTCTGCCCACCTGTTTCACCCAGGAAAGGAAAATGGCCTGTGCAGGCCCATCGGACTATGAGCACATTTTTTAAGGTTTTTTAAAAAATGTTTATTTTTGAGAGAGAGAGACACACACACCGAATGCAAGCAGGGGAGGGGCAGAGAGAGAGAGAGCGAGACACAGAATCTGAAGCAGGTTCCAGGTTCCGAGCCGTCGGCACTGAGCCCGTCTCGGGGCTCGAACCCACCAACCGCGAGATCGTGACCTGAGCCAGAGTCAGATGTGTAACCGATGGAGCCACCCAGGCGCCCCTTTTTTAAGGACCTGTGCTTTGCAAAATACTTTTCTATGTGTCGGCTCATTTATCTGTGAGCTTTCAGCCTCTTCTAAAAAGAGGCACAAGTGAGGGGGTACACAAGATGATCCATACTGAGTAGCTGAATGCATTAAATGATAGGTCAATTCAGTATTTTATGTTTATGTTTTTACTTAGTCTATTATAAATGTAGTACCCGTTCATAGAAGAAAATTAGAAAAATACAGGAAAATGAAATAGAAAATCACCCCAAATCCTACCACTCAGCAGTAACAGCTGTTAGTTTTTTTTTTAACGTTTATTCATTTTTGAGAGAGAGCGTGAACGGGGTGGGGGAAGGGCAGAGAGAGAGGGAGACACAGAATCCTAAGCAGGCTCCAGGCTCTGAGCTGTCCGCACACAGCCCGATGCGGGACTCGAACTCATGAACCGTGAGATCACGACCTGAGCCAAAGTCAGACGTTTAACTGACTGAGCCCCCAGGGGCCCGAGCTGTTATTTTCGTGCACACGCGTGTCAGTGTTCACTGAAGCAGATACCAACGATGAGACTAAAAACAGAATCATTAGAAAATCAGAGTTCTCTGTGAACACTGATGAACACGAATGTTTTTAACTGGCGGTTTAGAGTAAAAAAGCTCAACTCAGGATGCCTACGGATAAGTAAAAAAGAACACAGTCTTTTATGGCATCATTCAGCTGGATGTTAAGGTCCTTAATCGTGTTGTCCGATAAGTCTACTTGGTTTTAACTTAAAAAAAAATATTTTTTAATGTTCTTATTTATTTTTGAGGGAGAGAGAGACAGAGCATGAGTGGGGGAGCAGAGAGAGAGGGAGACATAGAATTTGAAGTAGGGTCCGGGTTCTCAGCTGTCAGCACAGAGCCTGACACAGAGCTCAAACTCACGGACTGTGAGATCATGACCTGAGCCAAAGTAGGATGCTTAACCGACTGAGCCACCCAGGCGCCCCCATTTGGCTTTAACTTTAAGGTCGCCCCGTTGGTGAAATACAGGCTCACATAAAAAGATAACATATTTACCAGGATTAATTACTCAGACTTTCCTCTCCTGACCTAACTTTTCGGTAGTACTTTTATTTGCATAATTAAAAGGTGACTTATAACCTGGAAAAACAGGTTTGATTTAGTTCTGAGCTGTAACAACTGGCTATTTATAAAACCCACCCCTTGCTTCCAGGACGGGGTAAGACTTGTCAAACTAGTAGCACAGGTTAGGTTTCTTTGAAAATGCACAATTGGTAAGTTTCAGTTGGTTGTAATTGGGTAAGAGAAAAAGGTGATATTAAAAAACCGTGGAGGTTGGAGAACGTGAGCATAATTTTAACTTTCTATTTAAAACTGTGCTGTCTTAAATAATTAACAAACTTTTCTCTGAGTAAAATATATAGATTTATCATTTTATGTATTTATTTATTTATTTATTTATTTTTAAATTTTTTTTAACGTTTTATTTATTTTTGAAACAGGGAGAGACAGAGCATGAACAGGGGAGGGTCAGAGAGAGGGAGACACAGAATCCAAAACAGGCTCCAGGCTCTGAGCTGTCAGCACAGAGCCCGACGCGGGGCTCGAACTCACGGACCGCGAGATGGTGACCTGAGCCGAAGTCGGCCGCCCAACCGACTGAGCCACCCAGGCGCCCCTCGTTTTATGTTTTTAAAGATTTTATTGATTTTTTTTTTTTGGAGTCGTATCTATACCCAACATGGGGCTCAAACCTACCGTGAGATCAAGAATCACATGCTCCACTGACTGAGCCACCCAGATGCCCCTAGAGTTATCATTTTAAATAATAAAATGACTTAAGATAGGGGACCAGCAATGATGTAATTTTCTATTTTTAAAAATTACAATAGAAAACTGGGGCACCTGGCTAGCTCCATTGGGGGAGCATGTGACTCTTGATCTTGAGGTCATGAGTTTGAGCGCCACATTGGGGGTAGATATTACTTAAATAAACAAAAAATTAATTAAAACTTTAAAAAATTAGAATAGAAAACTAACAACATAGCCTTTGAATCTTACCGTATACAAAACAATTCTGGTTTTGTTTTTTTTATTTATAGTCTTTCTTTATTTTAATGTTTATTTATTTTGAGAGAGAGAGAGAGTGCCAGCAGGGGAGGGGCAGAGAGAGAGAGAGGGAGACACAGAATCGGAAGCAGGATCCAGACTCTGAGCTGTCAGCACAGAGCCTGACGGGGCTCGAACTCACAAGCTGTGAGATCATGACTTGAGCCGAGGTCGGACGCTCAACTGAGCCACCCGGGCGCCCAGAGTCCTTCTTAATTTCTATTTACATTTGAGTGGCTATTTCCTTTTAATGTTATATAATATATACATAACATTCATACATATATAAATAGACATATTTCTGTTTCTACAAAATGTAGATCCTATTTTTATCAGTTATCATTATATGATAATCACTTTCCTATATTGCTAAGAAGTTGTCTTCATGCTCATTTATAGAAGGTGCATATGATTTTACTGAATATCAAATGTACCCAAGCTTATTTAATTATTGCCTCATTGTTGGACATTGAGGTTTCTTTTTATTTGGGGGTAAACCATAACAAAATACAGTCTTGGGGCACCTGAGTGGCTCAGTCGGTTAAGCGTCCAACTTCGGCTCAGGTCATGATCTCACTGTTCGTGAGTTTGAGCCCCACGTCAGGCTCTGTACTGACAGCTCAGAGCCTGGATGGAGCCTGCTTTGGATTCTGTGTCTCCCTCTCTCTCTGCCTCTCCCTTGCTCCCACTCTGTCTCTCTCTCAAAAATAAATAAACATTAAAAAAATTTTTTTTTTAATTTTTTTTTTCAACGTTATTTATTTTTGGGACAGAGAGAGAGCATGAACGGGGGAGGGGCAGAGAGAGAGGGAGACACAGAATCAGAAACAGGCTCCAGGCTCTGAGGCATCAGCCCAGAGCCCGACGCAGGGCTCGAACTCACGGACCGCGAGATCGTGACCCGGCTGAAGTCGGACACTCAACCGACTGCGCCACCCAGGCGCCCCTAAAAAAATTTTTTTAAGAAAATAATCTTGGGTGGGAGGGAAGGGAGGGTGGGTGATGGCTAATGAGGAGGGCACCTGTTGGGATGAGCACTGGGTGTTGTATGGAAACCAAATGACAATAAATTTCATAGTTAAAAAAGTAACAATAATACAAGTAAAGAAAAAAAAGAAAATAGTCTTTAAAAAATATAAAGGCTATAGAAATGCCTACAACAAGAGTAAAAATGCACATATTTGCATGTGATAAGAGCTGACAGCTGGGGCCACACAGATTTCTATTTAATAAATAAGCATTGGGGCGCCTGGGTGGCTCAGTCTGTTAAGCGTCCGACTTCTGCTCAGGTCATGATCTCGCGGTTCGTGAGTTCGAGCCCCGCTTCGGGCTCTGGGCTGACGGCTCAGAGCCTGGAGCCTGCTTCCGATTCTGTGTCTCCCTCTCTCTCTGCCCCTCCCCCGTTCATGCTCTGTCTCTCTCTGTCTCAAAAATAAATAAACTTAAAAAAAATTTTTTTAATAAATAAATAAATAAGCATTAATTCCCTGTATCTTTGGGCTTTTGAGTCACTCAATGGATAACTGCTCATTCTCTCTCCAAATAATGACAAATCTTACCAAACTTCACTGTAAGTTTAAACACCAACTTCAGATCTACAGGAAAATTTCTCTTGCCACATCACTTTTTGTTGTAATTTATGATAATAGTTATTGAGTACCTTGTATGGACTTTATATGTGTCATCTAATTCAGGGGTCGGCAGACTTTGTCTGTGAAGGGTCAGAGAGTAAATACTGTGAGTTTTGCAAGCCTTACGGTCTCTGTGGCAACTGTGTGATCTGCTGTCAGCGTGAAAGCGGGCGAAGGCGGTGTGTAAAGGAGGGGGTGGGCTCTGGGCCAGTAAGAGTCTATTTCTAGACGCTGAAACTTGGGTTTCACGTAATTTTCATGTGTTAGGAAATATTCTTCTTCTTTTGATTTTTTTTCCCCATCCATGTAAAAAAAATTTTTTTTCTTTAATGCTTATTTATTTTAGAGACAGAGCACAAGAGGGGGAGGGGCAGAGAGAGCCTGAGACAGACTCTGAAGCTGTCAGCACAGAGCCCGACGCGGGGCTCGAACCCACGAGCTATCAGACCGTGACCCGAGCCAAAGTCAGATACCCAACCGACTGAGCCACCCAGGAGCCTCTGCCTTGGCCTGTTCTAATGTAATCTTCTCAACAAAGCCATAAGTAGGAATTCTTTTGTAGCAGGGTGTGGAGACTGAGGCTCAGAAAGCTTAAATAACTTGCCCAAGGTCACACTGCCAGAGAGTGACAGGGCCAGGGTTTAAACCCAGCTCGTGGACAGCAAAGCTCATGCCTCTGCAGAGCTGGGTGGTTCGAGAGCCATCACGTAACTTCTCTAAACCTTACTCTTCTCATCTGTAAAATGGGAATCATGAAAATGCTAACTTGGCATCAAGATGCCGTGAGACTTTGATGTAACAAAGCATGTTCTTGGCAGTAGTAAGAGGTGAACAAAGGAAAACAGGTATTAATTATTATCTTGTGTTATAATTCCTTCTATACAGAAAGGTAGGTTAGAACAGTGGCTGTAAGCGTGGACTGTGCAATTATAACAGCTTTAAATACTATTTCTACCAGGACCTTAAATAATATACGTAAGGTATCGCACCTTAGTTTCTTTTCTTTTTCTGTTTTGTTTTTGGGGGTTCTTCTCTTTTCTTTTCTTTTCTTTTGATGTTTATTTATTTTTTGAGAGAGTGCGAGCGCAAGCAGGGGGAGGGGCAGAAAGAGAGGGAGACAGAGAATCCGAAGCGGGCTCCGTCCAAGCTGTCACACAAAGGCTCACGTGGGGCTTGAACTCACCAACTGGGAGATCATGACCTGAGCTGAAGTCAGACGCTCCACTGACAGAGCTGCCCAGGTGCCCCTGTTCTTTTCTCATTTTTAATTGCTATTAAAGATAGTCAGTTGTTTAAAACAACAATAGTAATGATGCATTTGCACATGTTATGGCGTGGAAATAACTACATTTGTACCTTGGTTCCTATCTGTAAAATGGGTAACACCCGTAGCGCCTACCCCAGACGTCATTAGGAGATTCAACTGGGTAAATACGTGTAAAGTGCTTAGAAGACCAGGCGCAATCAGTTTGAATTAATTTCATTACTTTGGAAAGATCTTATTATATCTTCTCTTCCTGCATTGCAGTGAAGAGTCCACAATGGCAGGGTCTGCAGCCCTAACACAAGGTCAGGCACATAAACACGAGTTCCAAAAGTCGTCGCTACTGAATGAATGGATGAATGAATGAACGAACAGACGAGTAAAGGAGAAAACAAAATTGACTTTGGAATGAGCCAAAGTCAAAATTTGAGTAGTGGTTGTCTTGATATCTGGTACCAAACAAGCCAGCTTTATTTCTCATAAAGTCGGTGATGGTCAAAATAGACGTTATCCTGTCCAGGTCACTAGTTGATGTCTGGTAAATGCTTACAGGTAGAGTTCCTAGTGTCCTAAAGAATCTTGTGGAGACTCAACTGGGCCGAAACATGTTTTCTGTGTTAGAACCTGAAGAAGCTGGACAGACGACCTCTTCGGGTGGTTCCCCCAGAACTGCAGGATGTCTCAGATCATTAGAATTTCCCCCAAAAAATGTTTTTTGTAAGATCTAGAATTTCTGTTTATTGGACAAACCAAAGGGACATTAAATCAAAAGAGTAGCATCTACCAACATCATCATTCCACTTAAAAATGGCCCCTGGGTGGCTCAGTGGGTTAAGCATCCAACTTCAGCTCAGGTCATGATCTCACAGTTCGTGGGTTCGAGCCCCACATCAGGCTCCCTGCTGTCAGTGCAGAACCCACTTCATATCCTCTGTCTCCTCTCTCTCTCTGCCCCTTCACTGCTCACACACATACTCTCTGTCTCTCTTCCAGGAATAAATAAATATTGTAAGTAAATAAAAAGAAAGAAAATATTTTTTAAAATCGGTATTGTAATACCAAAAATGGGGGGGGGAGACAATTTCAGGATAAACTGAATAAACAGAACTAGATATACTTTTTATTTATTTATTTATTTATTTATTTTTTAATTTTTTTTTTCCAACGTTTATTTATTTTGGGGACAGAGAGAGACAGAGCATGAACGGGGGAGGGGCAGAGAGAGAGGGAGACACAGAATCGGAAACAGGCTCCAGGCTCCGAGCCATCAGGCCAGAGCCCGACGCGGGGCTCGAACCCACGGACCGCGAGATCGTGACCTGGCTGAAGTCGGACGCTTAACCGACTGCGCCACCCAGGCGCCCCTAGATATACTTTTTAAAGACCAAAGCAAAAATCTCAAAGCAAAAATACCAGCTCCACCTACCACCTCCTTGCTCTGCGGCCTTGGGTTAAATCCCTTCCCTTCTCTTAGCCTCAGTTTACTCATCTGTGAAATCGGAAAAACACTACCAATAAACCCCGCCTTAAGAAGGCAGCTGTGAACATTCAGTTAAGACGTTGCTTGTAAGAAAGCACTTTTGCCTGGTATACATCAGGGTGTCCCCGTCTCAGCACTGCGGGCATTTGGGGTCGCGAGACTCTCTGTTGTGGGATGTCCTGTGGTTCAGCAGCACCCCTGGCCTCTGCCCACCAAGTGCCAATGGTGATCCCTCCTCCCTTTTCACACAACTGGGGAAACCAAACCTGCCGCCATTGCCGGTGTTCCCTGGGGGGGGTAGAACTGCGCCCCCCTTTGAGAACCTCTGGTTTGCATGCCCCTGACCCCCTCCGTTGAGAACCTATGTTACATGCCCCTCCCCGACACTGGTCCCAGTCCGGGTCTCACGCCCAGAACCACTGGTCCCGACCGCTCTCACGTGGCGCAGGAGGAAACCAGAGCCCAGAGCCTCGGCCTGTGGTCATATTGTGTCGGTTCCCTCGGGCGCCGCACAAATGACCTCAAACTGGATGGTTTAAAGCAGCCGCAGTTTACTTTCTCACAGTTGTGGGGAACAGAAGTCCTAAATCAGGGTGGAGGTGGGGTGATGCTCCCTCCAAAGTCTCTGGGGGAGACTCCTTCCTGATCCTTCCAGCTCCCAGCACATCCCTCCGACCGTCGCGTCCATTTTCACGTGGACTTCGTCTCTGTATCTCTAACCTCGCGCTCTCTCTCTCTCTTTTTTTTTTAAAGATTTTGTTTTTAAGTGATCTCTACCCCCAGCAGGAGGCTCAAACTCACGACCCTGAGTTCAAGAGCTCAAGATCTACCAACTGAGCCAGCCAGGAGCCCCTGTCTTCTCTAAAGGGCCTCTGTCGTTCGATTCAGGGCCCATCCAGAGAAGCCAGGATCATCTCACCTGGAGATCCTCAACTTTACTATTGGTGCCCAAATCCTTCCTCCAAGGGATAAAAGGTCACACTCACAGCGGTTAGGACTTGGACCTGTCTTTTGGGGACCACAGTTCAAGCCCCTACAGTTTTATAGCTTTTTGGCAGTAGGGCCAGAACTGAGGCTGAAGTGTTCCGACTCCTAGGAGTTTCCTTACCCATGCTAAACTTCAATTTCCTCATCTGTCACATGGGCCCCACGAAGGGACCCCCGTCATCGGGGGGCTGCGTTCGTGGCACCCAGGTTGGGATGACACTTTTATACACCGAAGTACTTCGTCTTTTATCACAAGCCGGTCATTTATCACAATCCGGGCATTGTGCAAAGTACTTCCTCTTTTATCACTTCTGCCCGCGGATGGTGGCACACGGTGCGGAACCACGGTCCATCGTGGAAAGAGAACTGGTAATGACGGAAAGTGCCCCGCGTGCTTTTCTCTTCGTTCCCTGTAGCCCAGCCAGAAAGATGGCATTTCTCTTGTTCCACAAGTAAACTCTAAACTGGGGCGCCGGATCAGCTCAGGTCAGGATCTTGAGGTTCTTGAGTTCAAGCATCGGGCTCTGTGCTGACAGCTCAGGGCCTGGAGCCTGCTTTGGATTCTCATTCTCTCTCTCTCTCTCTCTCTTTCTCTCTCTCTCCCCCCTCCCCCTCCCCCACTCACACTCTGTCTCTCTCTCATAAATAAACATTTAAAAAACTAAAAATTAAACTCTAAACTCCTGACATCAGTGTTCAGCTACTTTTAAACAGGCAGGACGGGGGGCGCCTGGGTGGCTCAGTTGGTTAAGCGGCCGACTTCAGCTCAGGTCACGATCTCGCGGTCCATGAGTTCGAGCCCCGCGTCGGGCTCTGGGCTGATGGCTCAGAGCCTGGAGCCTGCTTCCGATTCTGTGTCTCCCTCTCTCTCTGCCCCTCCCCCGTTCATGCTCTGTCTCTCTCTGTCTCAAAAATAAATTAAAAAAAAAAAAAGTTAAAAAAAATAAACAGGCAGGACGGTCTTGGGAAGCATTTTAACCCAGAAGAAAATGCGTTCTGTGCAACTCTCACCTCCTGGAAACTTCTGACTGGGAGCGATTTACATACAAATTGATTCCATGCCCTTTTCTTTGTCAAGCTTAAGGCTCTTTAAACTTATCTCTTTCCATCTTCGGTAACCTCAATTGAGTTACTAGTTAAAATATACCCTGCCCGTCTCACAAATTTGACTCTCTGTAATTGGGTGTTTTCATTCCCGGGCATATTTTTGTAATGGAGCGGTCCTGCCTTGCAGGTTAGAGCCTCACCTTATCTCACTGGCAGCAGGAAGGTAATTGTCAAGACTGAAATACGAACACATGGGACAATGCAGCAGAGAGTCTGGGGACTTCTGAAGTGAATTGCCATCGCCCTGCGGTTTTCCTGGAACGATACTGTGGCTGAAGTTGTCGCGGACCCACCTGCTGCTCCCCTTTCTTTCCTCACTAGCAGATAGAGAAATTTAATTCAGGCACCTGGAGGGGGATATTCAAGGAAAGTATGCTCCCACTACGTTTCCACCCGTCCATCGAGCCCTTCCGCCAGAGATAGTTCTAGAAGTGGGCATGTAACCAGTTCTGGCCGCAGAGATAAAAGGGGAAACCTGCTAGGGGGCTTTACAGAAAGGTTTTCCTCCTCTGTAAAGATGGGTGCTCAAGGATAGAGGCCTCCTGTCCTGCCTTTGACCTGATAGTGGGAGGAAGTGCTGGGGCAGCAGCAGCTATCCTGTGATCGTGAGGACACATGCACAGGGACTAAGCCAATAGGGCAGGTGATAGGCTAGAAGGTTGCAGAGGACTGGTTTCTAGATGGTACAGGTGATCTCCTGAACCAGTTCTCGAGCAGATTCTTGTTTTTTTTTGTTTTGTTTTTTTTTTAATTTTTTTTTCAACGTTTATTTTTATTTTTGGGACAGAGAGAGACAGAGCATGAATGGGGGAGGGGCAGAGAGAGAGGGAGACACAGAATCGGAAACAGGCTCCAGGCTCCGAGCCATCAGCCCAGAGCCCGACGCGGGGCTCGAACTCCCGGACCTCGAGATCGTGACCTGGCTGAAGTCGGACGCTTAACCGACTGCACCACCCAGGCGCCCCAGAGCAGATTCTTGTTAAGTGAAGTAAAACATGGCCCTATTATTTGAGCCAAATTTAGACCATCCATTGGTACTTGTTGAAAACATCCTGATGCAGGGATATTCATAGTGTCTCCCTCTCTTGGCTCATTTAAACTTTAAGGCATCTTATTATAGAGCAGGCTTGAGGCATTCACATAACTGACTTCTGCACTGGTGGCCACAGTTCAGTCCATAGCAGGAACCAATTTCCTAATTTTCAAATTTTCCATAATTTTTTTGACTGTTTTCAAAGCAAATGGAGAGATGGTTTGTGTGGCTTCCAGGCAGACAATGTAGGAAAACTTGTTAAAAAGTAAACAAAAAACAAAGGTCAGGGTGCCTGGGTGTCTCAGTCCGTTGAGCAACCGACCCCTGATTTCAGCTCAGGTCATGATCCCAGGGTCATGGGATCAAGCCCCACCTCGGGCTCCACGCTAAATACGGAGCCTACTTAAGATTCTCTCTCTTTCCTTCTGCTCCTCTCCCCCGTTTGCATGTTCTCTGTCTCAAGAAAAAGAAAAGTAAAATAAATAAAAAATTTTTAAAGATCCTCTAAGCCATATCGATTTGGGTTCAAATTCCAGCTTTATCACTTATTAGCTGTGTGACTTTGGAAAAGTTGCAAAGCTTCTCTGAGCCTAAGTCTCCCCATCCATGAAACAGACATAAACTGTACCTGACCACATCTCCTGGGTTATTGGGAGGAGTGAGGGAGCTAATATTTGTAAAGAACTTAGCAGTGGCTGGCAAATCATATACTCTTCATAGTCATGGTTCTTTAGGTTTTAAACATGAATACACTCAATCAGTAAAAATAGAGATTCAAGTTGTAGCTTAGGAAAAAATAATCATCTGTCAAGGGAAAATAAAGAGCTGTATAAGTAATTCTTAGCTATTTTTATGATTCTTGAGAATGCAAAAGGAAGATTCCTTTTAGTATTCTTTTTACTGTGACTATAGGTTTTTTTTTCTTTAATTTTTTAACGTTTATTTATTTTTGAGACAGAGAGAGACAGAGCATGAACGGGGGAGGGTCAGAGAGAGGGAGACACAGAATCCGAAACAGGCTCCAGGCTCCGAGCTGTCAGCACAGAGCCCGACGCGGGGCTTGAACTCACGGACCGTGAGATCATGACCTGAGCCGAAGTCGGCCGCTCAACCGACTGAGCCACCCAGGCGCCCCAAGTGACTATAGGTTTAAATGACACCCAGAGTTCCCCCAAAAGCTTAAAATTGCCTCTAATTCATTTCTGCTGAGCCAGCAAACATCACCGTATCACCCAGGTACCAGCTACAAATTCTTTCCTGGATATCTTTCATATAATGTGTACGTTAATCTTGGGACTGTTATCTTAGAATCTCAATGTGTTATTTGCAAATCATCTTGTTATCTCTCTTACAACTATTGAGCAAGCAGACCGTTGATATATTCATGACCTTCTGAAATTCAATCAAGGAATTATTGCATAAAGAAAGAAAAATGTGCTTCCCCCAGGCTGGTGAAAGTTGGCCATTCAGGCTTGTTTAGCGGAAAACATCTTCAGTGTCATTGTCCCTTTTCTAAAATTTGCCACGATTTTCCAGCTGTTTGTGAAGGACTATACAGAGGATATTTTTTCTTACGTTTTGCCTTTTGGACTTTGATTACGTGGCATTGCCAGTAGAAACCACCTCCCTTTTTTTTTTAATTTTTTAAAATGTTTATTTATTTTTGAGGGAGGGAAAGAGCACACGTGAGCGGGGGAGGGGTGGGGTGGGGCACAGAAGATCCGAAGTGGGCTCTACACTGACAACAGAGCCCAGCGTGGGGCTCCAGCTCACCAACCATGAGATCGTGGACTGAGCCAAAGTCAGATGCTTAACTGACTGAGCCTCCCAGGCACCCAGGATGTTATCTTCCTTAAATGGAGCATCAAGCACTTGGCCTGTCCTACCTGCTCTTGAATCCTCCACTGTGCAACTTTTGGTCTGTGCTTAACCTCTCCGTGCTTCAGTTAGTTTGTCACGTGTAAACTGAGGGTTCTGATAGCCACCACATGCAGGCATATGGGAGCATCAAATGATTTAATCAGCACGGAAGGTATTTAATAGAGTTCCCGGCACAGGGTAAACACTTGCATCACATGAACGTTTAACTTCCGGAAAAATCCAACCGCAGGAGCTGGGAAAAATCAAGACAGAGAATAAAGTTACAGTGCACGTGATGCCCTGACGTGACCCTGGAGGAAGAGCCTCTGACTGTGCTGTTTCTTCCAGCAGCCTCGGCTCCAGGCGTCAGCGGCTCGCCTCCAGCCCAGGTGTTTAAAGATGCACCCTAACGGTATCCAGTAACCATGGGGATGTGCTGCTACTTTCTAGAGATGCCACTGACCAGGGCAGAGAGCACAGTGTATTAAACTTGGGCAGACTGGGGCACCTGGGTGGCTCCGTCAGTTAAGCGGCCGACTTCGGCTCAGGTCATGAACCCACGGTTCGTGGGTTCGAGCCCGGCGTCAGGCTCCATGCTGACAGCTAGGAGCCTGGAACCTGCTTCGGATCCTGTGTCTCCCTCTCTCTCTGCCCCTCCCCTGCTTGCACTCTTTCTCTCTCTCTCTCTCTCAAAAATAAACAAACATTAAAAAAAATTAAACTTGAGCAAACTGAAAGACAAAAAAAAAAAAAAAAGATGCACCCTAATGACTGTGTTCTCCAACCCTGTCTCAGCGGCTGTTCAAAGAGACAACCGTTCAGAGCTGTTCTCCCTCAACGGGGGGGCCTTCCTAAGAGGATTTCAGAGGTACCTGTGACCCTGTATTTCACTGAGTGGAAGTCAAGCCTTTCTTTTCAATGTTTATGTACGTTGAAAGAGCACACACGCATCCGTGCACATGAGAGCAAGGGAGGGGCAGAGAGAGGTGGAGAGAGACAATCCCAAGCAGGCTCTGTGCTTTCAGCCTGGAGTTCCACGTGGGACTTGATCTCACGATCATGAAATCATGACCTGAGCCGAAATCAAGAGTTTGATGTGCAACCAACGGGGCCACCCAGGCGCCCCACAATTCAAACCTTTTCGCCCACTTTTTAACAACTCTGAAATGAGGATACCTCTGTAAGCAATAGTCTGTCATAGTTTCATTGAAAGCCTTTTTTCTCTTCTCTCGTGACATATAAAATAATGACACGATATATGCAACTGTTACCCTGAATGCCGACTTTGATCCTGGGCACAAAAATCTAACTCCATTGTGAATGTCAGCTAACTGGGATTGCAACCATTTGAGTCCTTGCCAAAATCATCCGCTCCCTGAATATTCTGATTTGGGGGATGTATTCCCAACTCAGATTTCGCTGTCACACAGCTCCAGCCGTGACAATCAACTTCTCCATGGCTGAATTTTTTCCATATTCAACATTCTTCTTCCTGCTGCCCCTCACCAAGATGTCCTGAAGAAAGGTAGAATGTATAAGGCTCCTTATATGAAACCTACATTCATTCATTCAAAGACAAATCAGGGGCGCCTGGGTGGCTCAGTTGGTTCAACATCCGACTCTTGGTTTGGCTTGGGTCATGATCTCATGGTCTCACGGGTTCAAGCCCCGAGTCGGGATCTGCACTGGCAGCATGGAGCCCGCTTGGGACTCTCTCTCTCTCTCTCTCTCTCTCTCTCTCTCTCTCTCTCTCCCTCTCTCTCTTCCCCTCCCCCACTCATGCTGTCTCTGTCTCTCGAAATAAACAAACAAATAAATAAAAGACTCGTTACAAAAAAAAAGACAGATCAAAAGGAAACCACCGTGAGCCAACTCAAGCATTGCCTCTCTGTAGCAAACCGTGAAAATCAAGCCCGAACAGGTTTGTGAGAAAAGGTGACCAACGTGAGCTTAACTGGTTGGTCCGAAAATGGCAGCAAACAAATAGGAGCTTTCCACCCAACGGCTTTTGTGACACCTTGTTCTTCGGTGCCCCCGCCCAGCCCTGAAATGACAATCGCTTTGAAGCCCTGGGTCTTTTACTGCGATGTCAGAGAAAAGACCTTGGGGCACCCGGGTGGCTCAGTCGGCTAAGCTAAGCGTCTGACTTCGGCTCAGGTCGTGGTCTTGCGGGGCTTGAATTCAAGCCCCGCGTGGGGCTCTGTGCTGACAGCTCGGAGCCTGGAATCTGCTTCGGATTCTGTGTCTCCCTCTCTCTCTGCCCCTCCCCCACTCACACTCTGTCTCTGTCTCTCTCTGTCTCTCTCACTCTCTCTCTCAAAAGTAAATAAACATTAAAAAAGAAAAAGAAGACCTTGATGGGAAAAAAGGACAAAGTGCCACGTGACGAACTAGTACGAAACAGGACACATGTAATTTATTAAGCATCGTTTCTATCATGCGTCACCGCTCACCAGAGTTATTTTATCTGAAGCTGATACAAAGAAACTAAATGGAATAGGTCCCCCTGCATCTCATACTGCAAATGTCCACGTCCTTCCCGAATGCTCAGTCTGCATTGCAAGCATGACTCGAAAGAACGCATAAAAGGCTCTGAATGAACGCTGGCTTTCTCCTCTGTAACTGGGGAACAGCAATAATAATTCCTATCTCACCAGAGCTTTGCCAAGAAGACTTGTGCAGATAGTCTTTAGGCAAGCCCTTTTCAAATGTAGATCACGACGTCATTTGTGTTATCAGTAGACCTTAAGAGACCTTCAGACCCATGTCGTCCAGGAGAAATATAATGTGAACCACATGTGTAATTTTAAACTTTCTAGCAGCTCTCTTTTAAATAGGCAAAAAGAAACAGGTGAGGTTAATTTTAGTAATATATTTTATTTAACCCGATATAGCCAAAATGTCGTCTTAGCATGTGACCAATACAAAAAATTATTTTAAAGAATTTTGTAATGTCTATTTACTTTTGAGAGAGAGAGCACAAGCAGGGGAGGGGCAGAGAAAGAGAGACACACAGAATCTGAGCGGTCAGCACAGAGCCCGACGCGGGGCTCGAACTCACGAACCGCGAGATCATGACCTGAGTTGAAGTCGGACACTTAACCGACTGAGCCACCCAGGCGCCCCCAATACAAACAATTGTTAATTCGATATTTTACATTCTTTTTTTTTTTTTTTAACGTTTTATTCATTTTTGAGACAGGGAGAGACAGAGCATGAACGGGGGAGGGGCAGAGAGAGAGGGAGACACAGAATCGGAAACAGGCTCCAGGCTCTGAGCTGTCAGCACAGAGCCCGACACGGGGCTCGAACTCACGGACTGCGAGATCCTGACCTGAGCCGAAGTCGGACGCTTAACCGACTGAGCCACCCAGGCGCCCCTTACATTCTTTTCTTTATTCATACTTCTTTGAAACCTGATGGATGCTTTACATGCACGGCATATCTTGATCCAGACCAGCCACATTTCAAGTGCTGCCATGGCACGTGTTGCTAACAGTTACCACACTGGACAGACAACTTGAGAGAGAACCTGGAAGAAGGACTTTCAGCTCCTGCCCCTTTCATTAAAAAAATATTTTTTTTTACCAAAAATAAAAATGGAAGGAGAAAAAAAAAGCTCTCCTTAGGGGCGCCTGGGTGGCTCAGTCAGTTAAGCGGCTGGCTGACTTCGACTCAGGTCATGATCTCACGGTTTGTGGGTTCGAGCCCCGCGTCGGGCTCTGTGCTGACAGCTCAGAGCCTGGAGCCTATTTCAGATTCTGCCTCTCCCTCTCTCTCTGCCCCTCCCCTGCTCACGCTCCGTCTCTCAAAATAAATAAACATTTAAAAAAATTATTAAAAAAGGGATGTCTGGGTGGCTCAGTCGCCGACTTCGACTCCGGTCACGATCTCACGGTTTGTGGGTTCAAGCCTGACGTCAGGCTCTGTGCTGACAGCTCAGAGCCTGGAGCCTGCTTTGGATTCTGTGTCTCCCTCTCTCTCTCCCCCTTCCCCCCTTGCTCGTGCGCACTCGCTCTCTCTCTCTCTCTCTCTGTAAAAAATAAATAAACATTAAAAAATGGTTTTAAGTAAAAAAGATTTTTTTTAATTTTTAAAAATTTTAAAATATTTGAGAGAGAGGAAAGAGAGAGAGTATGCGTACGGGGGAGGGGCAGAGAGAGAACCCCACAAGGGGTTCAGTCCCACAGACCGGGAGATCATGACCTGAGCAGAAATCAAGAGTCAGATGCTTAACCGACTGAGCTGCCCAGGAGCCCCTAAAGGTTTTTTTAACTAAAGATTTGCAGTTGCTCAGCGGGTCCTGCCAATACGTGGTACAAAACCTCAGCAGATACAAAATTCCATACAGTATAAAGTAAACCGGGCTCCTTACTCTGTCTTCCAGAAACTGAGTTTCCATCCCCAGAAGCAGCAGATTCTCAGATTCTCCTGTCTCCTGCCAGAGACGTTCTAAACAAAAGCATAGATGTGCATACAAGTATAGACAAACATACTAGATTAGATATCCACGCGTACATGTGCATACTGTTTTTTACTCTTTTCCGCACAAATGTGAACATGCTCTACAGACTATACTGTACCTTGATTTTTTTTTGGTTAGGTCTTAGCTGTGTTACATTGGGCAAGTTACTAAACTTCTCTGTGCCTCAGTTTCCTCATCTGTGAGTGGGAGTGACATTACTAAAATACCTATGTTATGGGTTACTATAACATATGGGTTTTTTTTAAATAAATGTTTATTTATCTTTGAGAGAGAGAAAGAGACAGAGCCCGAGCAGGGGAGGGGCAGAGAGAGAGGGAGACACAGAATCCGAAGCAGGCTCCAGGCTCTGGGCAGACAGCACAGAGCCCGACGCGGGGCTCGAACCCACGAACTGTGAGATCGTGACCCGAGCCAAAGTCGGACGCCCAACCCACTGAGCCATCCAGGCGCTCCTACCTATGTTATATGTGTTAACTAACTGAAATTTAAATAAAAACTTAGAAAAAATAAAATTCCTACTCTAGAGGGTTGTTGAGAAGATTAAATGAGTTAAGCGCATTGAGACTTAGAACAACGCCTGGCACATTCAATACGTTAGACTTCTTTTTCCAGTGGCTACAAATTATCGCGTTGCATGGCTCGACTGTAATTGATGGAAACAGTCCCCTGTAATGGACATTTAGTTTGCTTTTCTTCCCCCAATCTTTGCTCTCCCAGGAATGCCTTAATGACTAGCTTCATGCATAGGTCATGTTGACCATGTGCAAGTAAACTAGAGAATAACCGCAGGATAGGAATTTCTTGGTCGGAGGGCATGGCAAGTGCCTGTTTAATGTGGGTTTCACTGCCAAGTTATCCTCCCAGGAGACCTTGCCAGTTGACAGTCCAGCTGGCAGCATGGGAGGTGTGCCCGCTTCCCAGAGTCTCAGGCTCATGGGACGCGTCAACCCTGGTCCCTCCTCTGCCCGCTGAAGACACGGGAAACGTTCCAACACGGTGGTTTCTATTTGTCCTTCTCGCGCTGCGGTGAGGCTGGGGTCTTCCTGTGTCTAAGGGTTACTTGAATTTCCCTTTCTTGGAAAGAAACTCTGCTCATTTTTCTATTGGATTGTTAGACTAAGCCTTTTTAAATCCCTGTCTCTCTCACTGATCCCTCCCGGGTTTCTCCCTACCCACCACCTGGATGCCTTTCCCCCGCCATCCCTCCCTGGCAGTAATCCAGACTTCCTTTCTGCCGTCTTGAGGTGTGATTTCAATGGCATATTGTTATGTTTTCACCCAGGAGTAGCACACGTCTTTGGCCAGATCGTGTCTCCGGGGCAGAAATGGGCTTCCGTGTATTCCAAGAATGACTGACACTGGGAGTATATAAGGCAGGCATTTGATGAGAACTTCTCAAGTGTATTTTTTTTTTAATTTTTTTTTTAACGTTTATTTATTTTTGAGACAGGGAGAGACAGCATGAACGGGGGAGGGTCAGAGAGAGAGGGAGACACAGAATCTGAAACAGGATCCAGGCTCTGAGCTGTCAGCACAGAGCCCGACGCGGGGCTCGAACTCACGGACCGCGAGATCATGACCTGAGCTGAAGTCGGATGCCCAACCGACTGAACCACCCAGGCGCCCCTCAAGTGTATTTTTTTTAAAAAGAAAATTAGTTGGCTCACAGCTGTAGAAAAAAGAACATCACTTTCCCAACATTTCTTTTTTCAAATTATTAAAATTATCCCATTTACTCCATCATTGAAAGTACCACACTATTAACCATTAGTAGTAGTAGTAAATTGTGGAAGTTGACTATTAAAACCATTGACTTTTAACTGCCCGGCTAGCTCAGTCGGTAGAGCATGAGACTCTTAAAACCATTGACTTTTATTGTTAAATTATTAAAATCCAAGGACTTTAAAAGCAAAAATAGTTTCTCCTCCAAGAGGACTACTTGTCTTCTTTTTTTAAAACATGTTTATTTATTTTTGAGAGAGAGGGGAGGGGCAGATAGAGACAGTGAGAGAATCCCAAGCAGGCTCCACACTGTCAGTGTAGAGTTAACTCAGGGCTTGATCCTGTAAACTGACAGATCATGACCTGAGCCAAAACCAAGAGTCGGACGCTGAATTGACTGAGCCACCCAGGTGCCCCCAAAGAGGACTATTTTAAATAGTTTGTTAAACACCTTTAAATATTTTACCTATGGTTATACAAACATACACGAAAAATTGTAGGGATGGGGCACGTGGGTGGCTCGGTTGGTTGAGCGTCTGACTCTTGATTTCAGTTCAGGTCATGATCCCAGGGTCATGGGTTCAAGCCCTGCGTCGAGCTCCATGCTGAGTGTGGAGTCTGGTTAGGATTCTCTCTCTCTCTGTCTCTCTCAAATTAAAAAAAAAAAAGCGTAGGGGCGGACGTGTGTGTATACATACATAAAGACAGAAACACACATGGTTTGGGGAGTTGTTAGCAAAAATCAGATCCTACATTTTGTTTTTCCAAATTGTAATTCTTTTATTTCGATCATTTCTTCAGCAAATATTTACTGAGTACCTACTATGTGCACCGTATTTTTTGTTTGATTGCATGTTTATTTTTTGTGCTTGTTTTTTAGCAAGTGATTTCCATGATCAAGAAAGTTTGTGTCACAACGAGATAGTTGCAGAATCTTGAGTTTGGAATAAATTTCCAGATTTCTTTCCCCCGTCTCCAAACAGAACATCCCACACATTTAAGTCAGTCTACCATCTATTGGAATGTAAAAGGCCCTCCGGTGAAAGACTTCACTGCAATCTTCAGCGCCTCTCCTAGAGTTTGCTTACCTCTGTGTTCTTTGGAGGAAACGATCCATATAAAAGATAACAAATGATACAGCAAAGTGCTCATAGCGTGCACCTGTGTCAAGGAAATAAAACATGGTAACATATTAAATTTAAGAGAGATATTCAAATCAGAGTCTGGGTCCCAATCACGGTTAATCTACTTTTCCAGATGTGTAGCTTTGGTATAGAAGACATTCAGCTCCTCTAAGCCTTCGTTTTCAAAAGAGTTCTAAAAGCCAGTGTAATAAGAAAAATAAGTATGATAAAAATTTAACCTTGAACATCCTTTCTATTATCATAGGATAGGAGGGAGGGACCACCAAAGCTCTGCCCTGGAATAATGCACATGATTGCTCATATAATTCAAATAATTCTTCTTTTTCCTCTTTTCTCCCCCCACACATATACAGGATTCAGGGAGTCTAATTGCACCTAGAGGTGACTGCACTCTGATAGTAACTATTTCATATGTTTTTTTCTGATCATTAAATATATAACTCAGAGCACCTGGGTGGCTCAGTTGGTTAAGCACCTCTTGATTTTAGCTCAGGTCATGATCTCCTGTTTCCTGAAATCGAGCCCCACGTAGGGCTGTGCACCGACAGCTCGGAGCCTGCTTGGGATTCTCTCTCTCCGCCCCTCCCCACTCACATGTGTCCTCTCTCTCTTTCAAAATAAATAAACTTTAAAATATATATATCATGTAAGGCGACTAGTTCAGTGCCTAGCACACAGTAGACATCCTACAAATGTTGGCTCTGATCTTTACCACCACAACTACCCCACGAGAAGAAAATTTTCTTTCTTTTAAGCCAGATTCCATGTTTTGTTCTACCCCAGTCATCCCAGCCCACTTCCAGCAAAACTGCAGACCTGAAATTCTCTCTTCTTCCCCTGAGCAGTTTCCTCGCACAGTCGATGGCACATCACAAGCCATAGGTAACCACTTGTTGAATGAATTACAAAACCTGCCATTTTATTTATTTACTTTTTTAAACATTTATTTATTTTTGAGACAGAGAGAGCATGAACAGGGGAGCGTCAGGGAAAGAGGGAGACACAGAATCGGAAACAGGCTCCAGGCTCTGAGCAGTCAGCACAGAGCCCGACACGGGGCTCGAACCCACGGACCGTGAGATCGTGACCTGAGCCGAACTCGGACGCTTAACCGACTGAGCCACCCAGGCGCCCCAAAACCTGCAATTTTAAAAGGATAAGGGCAGGAGCGCGTGGGTGGCTGCCTTGGTTACGCCTCAACTTCAGCTCAGGTCATGATCCGTGGGTTGTTGGGTTCCAGCCCAGCATTGGGTTCTGCGCTGACAGCTCAGAGCCTGGAGCCCGTTTTGGATTCTGTGTGTGTGTCTCTCTCTGTCTCTCTCTCTCTGCTTCTTGCCCGCTTGTGCTCTCTCTCAAAAATGAATAAATAGCCTTTTGGCCGGAACTGTCATCTTCCAGTGATTGGCCAAAATGACCAACACAAGGGAAAGAGGAGAGGTACTCGCTATACGTTCTCTGGGCCTTTTATTTTTTTTTTTTTAATTTTTTTTTCAACGTTTTTATTTATTTTTGGGACAGAGAGAGACAGAGCATGAACGGGGGAGGGGCAGAGAGAGAGGGAGACACAGAATCGGAAACAGGCTCCAGGCTCTGAGCCATCAGCCCAGAGCCCGACGCGGGGCTCGAACTCACGGACCGTGAGATCGTGACCTGGCTGAAGTCGGACGCTCAACCGACTGCGCCACCCAGGCGCCCCTGGGCCTTTTAGAAAACATGGAGTTGTTCCTTTGGCAACATACATGCAAATCTACAAGAAAGGTGATATTGTGGACATCAAGGGAATGGGCGCTGTTCCAAAAAGAACGCCCCACAAATGTCACCGTGGCAAAACCGGAAGAGTCTACAGTGTCACCCAGCATGCTGTTGGCATTGTTGGAAACAGACACGTGAAGGGCAAGATTCTTGCTAAGAGAACTAATGTACGTGTTGAGCACATTAAGCACTCCAAGAGCTGGGATAGCTTCCTGAAGCGTGTGAAGGAAAATGATCAGAAAAAGAAGGAAGCCAAGGAGAAAGGTACTTGGGTTCAACCCAACTGCCAGCCTGCCCCACCCAGAGAAGCACATGGAGAGGAGAGGACCAATGGAAAGGAGCCTGAGCTGTTGGACCCCATTCCCTATGAATTCACGGCATGATAAATGTAAAAAAAACGAAAGACTTCAAGACTGTAAAAAAAAAAAAGGGGGGGGTGTGGGCAAAATAAAGGGGAGAGATTATCCGATAGGAACACCAGCCCATTACTGTCAAGATTACAAAAAATAATAATAGGTCTGATATCCAATAAGTGTGTAAATGGGCTTTAGGAACCCGTGGGTGGCTCAGTTGCTTGAGCGTCTGAGTTTAGCTCAGGTCATGATCTCACGATTCATGAGTTTAAGCCCCACGTTGGGCTCACTGCTCTCAGTGCAGGGCCCACTTTGGATCCTCTGTCCCCCTGCCCCTCTGCCCCTGCCCCACTCACTCTCTGTCTCTTGAAAATAAACAAAAAATTCAATAAAAATTTTAAAAATAAAGAAACTGGCTTTAGCTTTTCAGAAAGGCCGTACACTCTTTCATTTCTTCTATAACTATTTCTTATATTCCTACCTTATGCCAAGTTTACAGTGGTAAACAAGACAGACAAGAGCTTTCATGGACCTGTGGGGAGAAAGCAATAAAGAAATACGATCAAGAAGATGCCTTCAGGGGTGCCTGGGTGGCCCAGTTGGTAGAGCGTGTGACTCTTGATGATCTTGGGGCTGTAGGTTCAAGCCCCACCTTGGGGGTAGAGATTACTTAAAAGTAAAATCTTTTTTTTTTTTTTTAATTTTTAATGGTTTTTTAAATTTATTTTTGAGAGAGATAGAGTGCGAGTGGGGAGGGGCAGAGGGAGAGGGAGACACAGAATCTGAAGCAGCTCCAGGCTCTGAGCCATCAGCACAGAGCCCGACGCAGGGCTCGAACCCACAAACCGTGAGATCATGACCTGAGCCAAAGTCGACACTCAACCGATTGGGCCCACAAATAAACTCTTAAAAAAACAAAGATGCTTTCAGATTTCAATGTTCTGTGAAGGAAATAAACAGAGATAGGACAGAGAGTGACTCCAGACCTATACAGAGATTCGGGAAAGGCCTCCCAGGAGAGGACATTTGCACTGAGGTGTAGGGTGATAACTTAAATGTCAATGTCCAACAAGGCCAAAAATAAAAATGTGTAAAGGTTTACACATGGTACTGTGTAAACTGAACAGCTTCATTTTCATTCTCCCCTTTAAAGAAGAAGCATGGCCAAGCATTTAAAAGTCTATACCATCTTCTAGAAAAAGTACGAACAGGGGGGCCCTTATAAACTCTTATTTGGTGGGGGGTATTATACAACCCTTTGGAGAACGTAAGACACCTAAAGTTGAAGGTGCGGGTTCCCTAAAACCCAACACTTCTATGTCAAGGTACATTCATTATTTTTTAAGGATTTTATTTTTTTAAGTAATCTCTACACCCAGAGTAGGGCTTGAACTTACAACCCTGAGATCAAGAGTCACACAATCTACCTACTGAGCCAGCCAGGAGGTGGCTTTAGTTATATTTTTTGGATGAACCCTTAAAAGATCTCTTCTTAGGGAAGTAAGGAAAGGTTCTTTTCAATTCAAAATTTGAACCAGAAGACAAAAGTAATTAATTAACTCTACAAATATTCATAGAATACATATACGTGCCAGGAACTATTCGAGGCTCCAAGAAACCCACGGTGAAGGGAACCATCAAAGACCAGGCCCTCATGGACATAATGGGAAAATCACACAAGAAACAAATAAAAAGCTTTACCCTCACTGTACTCTTAATATATACCCAGTTTGTGATCCTGGTTTTATGCAAGAGGAAACTGAGTCTCAGGGAAATTGTCATTTGCCCACAGCGAGCCAGCTAGAAAGATGGAGAACATACTAGCCCAAGACCTTGGCGCCTGAACTCCACTTGGGTCAGTGTCTACCTTCCCCAGTGGAGCCTATGAGGAAGGCGGGTGTGAATTTTCCTTTCCTTTCCTTTCCTTTCCTGGGCACCCATTGCCTGGCTCATAAAGAGTTGTGCGGTTTTAAGATAAGAGCAGGTCGTGTACCATATTGGAGAACTATCGGGAAATAAAGCCTGCTTAAGAGACTGGGAATGGAGACAGATTTCAGAATTGTTTACTCAGGTGTGGGAGTCAAGTCTAAAGAGATAAGAAAGGGGGCGCCTGGCTGGCTCAGTTGGGAGATACATGTGACTCTTGATCTCAGGGCCGTGAGTTCAAGCCCCACGTTGGGTGTGGAGCCTACTAAAAAAAAAGAAAAAAGAAAAGAAAGAAAAAACAAAGAGATAAGAAGAAGGACCATTCCTTTCTCCGAGCCATGCACCGCCCTGATCACTTCCACCTGACTTCTCCCCCTTTCTTCCTTGAAGAGAACCCCTAGCCAGTCCCTGACAGCAAAAGTGTGACCCAGATGCTCTCAACCACTGAGACAAGGACGTAAGACCCTGGCAAGTGCCTTCCATAAGAGGGCAATAGGAAGAGAAGTGAAGTCAGGCAGAGGAGAATCAAAATCAGGTGTCCCTGTTTAATTTTTATTCTCCACTGATGAGGAAGTCCTGCTTTGAGATACAGCAGCCCACAGAATGGGTGAGGAACCCCTGCATCTTCCTGCCTAGGGCCCAACCCTCCTGCTTCTAGAACCGAATGGCTCTCATAGGGACGCTCCCCTGAATTTGTCTTTTGACACATTTTTCTTCTAACAGGAAAGTTACAAATATACTAAAGTAGAAAAAAAATCACACAACGAACATCCCCGCACCCTTCACCCGTAGTCAACAACTCTTAACGATTCACATTCGCTTTAGGATATTCCCATCTTTAAAAATGCCAGGGACAGGGATTTCCCTTTATTTTGATTGTTCTTTGCATTTACCGTGTGTCTGTTTTTACTAAGTTCCTAAGTGAAATGTTAGCTTATTTATTTTCAGCCTTTCCTTTCCTAAAGAAATGTATTTTCCTTGTTTCACGGCAAGCGTATCCCACATTTTTTCAAAGCAACTCCTGTTTATATACATTTATGCATAACTGTGCCCAAAATGATGCTTTCAATATCAGGGTCATTTTACGTTTTTTCCTTTCTTTCTTGATTTCTGCCAACTTCTCCCCCCTCCCTATATACTCTTCCTTCTCCCCCCATAGCCCCTGTTCAGGATCTGTCTTCATAGTTAAGTCCATATCGTCGTATGTTTCTATCCAGGTTCCAGTAATCCTAGTTTATCACCCCCTTGCTTGACCAAAGCAGGGTCTTGTGCATTTTACTCTTGTCATTCAACAATACTTAGTGGCAATTCCTTTAATACAATGCTTGCAGTTTCATTTCACTGTACGTGTCTGTATAATATTCCATGAATGTGCCAGTAGTTATCATTTTTGTTTTCACTTTTTTGCTACCATTAACAATGCTCCAGTACCCATTTTTTTTAAGCATGTTTAAAAACATTTTTTTTTAATGTTTATTTATTTCTGCAAGAGAGAGAAATGGAGTGCAATCAGGGAAGAGGCAGAGGGAGAGGGAGACACAGAATCCGAAGCAGGCTCCAGGCTCCGAGCTGTCCACACAGAGCCGACATGGGGCTCGAACCCATGCATCACGAGATCATGACCTGAGCCGAAGTCGGGCGCTTAACCGACTGAGCCACCCAGGCGCCCCTAAAGTACACTTCTTTGAAAATTAAAAAACAAAATCTCAGGTGTTCTAGGAGCAGAAAGTTGCCGACAGTGGCCGCTGTGACATTTGGGCATCCGTATAATACAGCAAGGGGGTCAGCTTAGAAAGGGCCAGGGTCCCTCCCTGATGATCAAATCCTCTCAGTCCCAGCAATTCATTCACCTGTAGGATCACCCAGCACAAACCAATCAAGTACCTGCAAGGTGGGGCCCCTGACCTAGGCACTGTGACTTAATGGTGAAGAGCGTGGAGAAGGTTCCAGCTCTCAGGGGGCTGCTGTTCTGGTGGACAGAAGCAGACAATAAACAGGCAGGTAAAGGACATCAGCTCCGTGCATTGAAGAGGGCTGGGGTGGCCGCACGCTGGAGGTCTCTCTGAACACACATCCACCCTGAGCTGTGACTTGTTCAAGTTCAACAATCGCAATGAACCTCGTGATATTAAGTTTGTATGTATTGCAATGCGTTCGTAGTTGCTTCCGATCTTTGACTCAAGTGAGGGCCTTTTTGTAATCAGTATAGTTTTTAGACCTTCAGGGTCTGCTCCTGGAGATCGGAAGCAAAGTCTGAGGAATCCCCATTTTTTGAAAACATACGGGGTAATTCGATGAACAGTCAGGTTGGGGAGTGACTTTATTAGAGGACGCTCAGGAAGCACATGTGACCTGCAGACATTCAGTGAAAAGACAAAGGAGGAAGGTGAGTGGAGATTTGAATTGAAAAGAGGGCTCCGAGAACTTTCTCAGCACCGCCCCCCTCCAGAAAGTCATGCCTTTCAAACTCTTAAAAACAGCAAAGGGACAAATCCCCCAGGGACCCCTCACCCCCCATCCTCAGGAAACCTCCTAGGACCACTTCTTGGGCTTGACTCATTTGATGTGCACTAGATATGTAAAAACAACAGCGGTGGGCTGCCGGAAATCCAGCAGAAAGAAAAATCTAGAATTGCAAATGTAAAACTGCCCACCCTCTGACAAAGATTATGCGGATGGAACTGAAAGCGACAACAGGAGCAGAAATGACCCGATACTGGCCTATGTGTGAAGTAAAAAGGGCCAGGGTTCCCGGCACGACCCCACCCCCCCCCACCCCCCACCTCCACGAGGATTCTGGGAATTAACCATACCTACCTCAGACAGATTAAAAATAAGACCGTTGTCATGTCAAGCTCTGAGCAACCCTGGGTGCTCAGTTAGGGCTTGACCCTCGATCCTCTGGTTTCTGGCTGCTCCCTCCCCCCCAGGCAAATTCCTCCAGCGTTGCCAGCGCCCCCGAGAGATCCAGAAATCCCCCTGGTTACCGTGTCCATTCCTGGGTGCTCAGCGAGTGGGCTCACCCGGGTGGCTGTAACTTTACTCCGACAACTTGGGAAAACAAACAGAGCTGTTCTGACCTTTTCGATTTCTTCTGCTTCCGCACACCCTCCTGAGCCTGCACGCTTGTGGTGACCTGCACTAACTGTGAAGAAGCTTCCAGACGCACGCGTGCCACCGCGGCACGGTCTATGGTTTTTCCTTTTACCTCCTTCAGGTGCCAGCTTCGCTGACGGCCAACGGTGTAAGCGCTGTGTGCTTCCCTTTGTAAGCACTTACCTGGTCTTCTCCCGCCAACGAGCTTAATCTCACTCTTCCTGAACCTTTCAAACCATTTGAGGATGGCCCCAGCTGCTTCAAGGCTGAGTTGTGACAAACAACCCCAACACGGTCCCCGGTTTCTTCTGTTTACACAACTGCGTGAGGGGCTGGGGAGCCAAGTGTTTGAAAGTCATTTCATGTAAATGTCCTCATTAAAATATATGCATATGGATTTGAATATGCATGTTGTCGCATATGAAACGTGTGTGTTGTAAAAATACATATGTAAATAGCTATTAAAACAGGTACACATAGGCACCTAAGAACAAAGGATTTGCTTCAAGCGGCCCGTTGGGGTAACATGGAACCTTCCTGAGTGTCGGCCCCGAGTAGCCCCATTTGAAACACTGGGGTATTTATTTTTGCTGGTCCTGAAGGATCCGGGCACTTTATCAAAAACTTTGGACAAGGGTGATATAAAGTCCCAGCTTTAGCACTGAGGCACATTCTCTCCCAGCCTGCTCCTCACTGACCCGCACGAACCACATCATGCTGGTATCCTGTCTCCCCATGTCCACAAGCTGTGCTTAAATGGCTCTGGTAGAAAATTTCAAAATGGTTTTTTGGGGGGCGGGGGGGGGAGGGGGGGGGGGTGGGGGGGAGGAAAGAGGCATGACTCATTTAAAAAGCAACCACAAAAGTAAATGCAGTATTTTTATTCTATCATGTATAATCTGCCCGCGCCCCCCCTCCCACCCCCACCTCTCCATAGGACCCTTCCCCCCTTCCCCCCTACCCCCCACCCCCCACCATCCACCTTCCCAAGGCCCTTCACACTTTGTACCTGGGATGAAGCGGGGAGGGGAATTTACAGCCCTCAGTGAAAATGTTCAGGGTCAAATTATATACTCTTCTGGTAAAGGGCGGCCAGTGGGAGTGGGGGAGTGTGGTCTTAACAATTCCGAGGCAGGCTTTAGTCCTGGCCGACGAGCTTGCGTCATGATAATACAATTTTGTATGTTAAACAACAGATGTCAAACAGAAGAAAGAGATGGGGTCTTTGCTTTTCTTCTCCTGTGGACCTTGCTCCCCCAAAGCAGCCATTTTTTCAGTTGCCATGACAGTGGTAATAGGAGTTCATCATTTTCCCATGCTTGCCGCATGCTAATGCGGAGACAATTCAGGAACGTTCTCCGGTTAGGCGAAGAAAGGATCCCAACCACAGGCCGCGACTGTGCTGGGGATGCAGAGTCTACCTTTGCCTTGATCCTCTCCCCACAATCCCCAGCTTCCAGTGTATGGAACAAGTTATTATGTAAAGCAGAAGTTTTTATTTGTCCGTCTACCAACGTATCAGTTACAATCAGCCACAGGGCCACCGATGCCGGATGTGTGGATTGACAAAGCAAGTTGGCCATTCTTTTGAAAAGAAGTCCAATGAATATCGTCTCGATTGTAACTGTGTATAATATCTATCAATCATATATGCATATTGAATACAGAACAATTCTGCTCTGTCTCTCAAAACATCAGGCCCATTTACACACCGAGGAGAGGAAGGCAGCTCCTTGGAGAATCACCAAAACTGAGAAAATCATATATTTATAAGAAAAACGCCTTCTCGCGATGAACAAAGACGGCGTCGAAATTAAGCAAAATCCCATTTGCAAGGGCTTCTTCTCAACATGAGGGAAGTGAATTCTAAAAAAATTGACAAGAAGGAAAAGTGGAAAGGTAGTTAAACCCGGATGGGGGGTACACGAATGTTCCTTATGTATTTCTTGGTGATTTTCGGTAGGTTTGAAATATTTTATAATTCCTTAAAAAAAAATGGTGAGTCAAAGCCTTTCTGCTTGGCCAAATGAGGAAAAAGGGAAAGACAGGAAAAACAACGTAGCAGGGCAGAAGCAAAATTAAACCCCAAAGTGATTTATAGCAGACGTAGGTTTATTTCCCTCTTAATTTCTAACAGAATGTGGTGGTGGTTGGTCAGCTGATGTTTGCCTTTTTTTTTTTTTCCCTTCCTAATCCCTTAAAAAAAAAATTCTTGCATCAGTGACCACTCAAATGATGACTTCAATTGTTGATAGAGTTTCTTCTCCAGGATTGAAAACCAGTTGCTTTTATATGCATTGTCCTCCTTATTTTTTAGGCATCTGGCACATTTTATTCCTTTTTTGTTATTTTGAGTTGTTCTTTTATCATTATCTCCAGGAAGCAGCATTAGCATGCCGCAGATAAGACCACAGATCCAGATGTGCATATCAAAGGATGAACAGCTACTTATTAAGAAAAACTTTTCTTTTTAAGCCCAGCTTCTGTTCAAAGGAATAATAAAGCCTATGGCGTTAGTGACAAACTGGTAATTCAATGCCTTGTCACCACCGTGCATTGGAATGGAGGGTAAAAAAAAAAAAAAAAAAGGCAGGTCAAAGAAATTGGTAAGGTCCACACTGGAGAAAGCTGAAAAAAAAAGACAGAACTGGTGTAAAAGTTCATCTTCTCCGGACGTATGCATTTACATCCTGCTGTGTCCATTCACGGTTTTCTGGGAGAAATGAACGAGCCGCGAATGGGCTGGCTGGCTGGTATGATTAAGGATGAATTTTAGAAGAGTGAAATGTATTTGCATTGAAAGCGTCTCATTTCAGTGCTGTCGACCTGTGCTTCCTCTGCACGTGAAAATATGCTTAATAACACGTGAGACGTGAGAGGCAAAAGAGACCAGTGCTGTAATCCTTTGCAAAGTAAATCTAAAAGCCCCTTTCTCGCCCCTCTGCTCCTCGTGTTAAGTGGCTTCTTTATCCCCCCAGTGTGTGTGCCTCTCTGTATCTCCGACAGGAACTTACATGCGTGGAGGCACATAGCTCCCCACATGAGTGCGTACATCTACACACATTTTCATACGTATATTTAGTGTAGTTTTTATGTTATTGTATTTTACTTCATTTCATTTTTTATTTTATTTCATTTCATTTCATTTTTTATTTTATTATTTCATTTGATTTCATTTTTTTAAATTTTATTTCATTTTTTATTTTATTTCATTTCATTTCATTTTTTATTTTATTATTTTATTTCGTTTCATTTAATTTTTATTTTATTATCTTATTTCATTTTTTATTTTATTTTATTTCATTTTTATTTTATTTCATTTCATTTCATTTTTTATTTTATTATTTCATTTTATTTCATTTCATTTCATTTTTCATTTTATTTTATTATTTTATTTTGTTTCATTTCATTTTTTATTTTATTATTTCATTTGATTTCATTTTTTATTTTATTTTATTTCATTTTTTATTTTATTTCATTACTTCATTTTATTTCATTTCATTTCATTTTTTATTTTATTATTTTATTTCATTTGATTTCATTTTTTATTTTATTTCATTACTTCATTTTATTTCATTTCATTTCATTTTTTATTTTATTATTTTATTTCATTTGATTTCATTTTTTATTTTATTTCATTTCCTTTCATTTTTAAAAATTTTATTAATTTAATTTAATTTTTATTTTATTACTTTATTTTGTTTCATTTCATTTTTTATTTTATTATTTTATTTCATTTTATTTCATTTTATTTCATTTATTATTTTATTTTATTTCATTTTATTTCATTTCATTTCATTTTTTATTTTATTTCATTTCATTTATTTTATTATTTTATTTATTTTTATTTCATTTTCTATTTTATTTTATTTTATTTTATTTTAAGTAATCTCTACGCCCAGTGTGAGGCTCAACTCAGAACCCCGAGATCAAGAGTCACGTGCTCCACAGACTGAGCCAGCCAGGGTCCCCTAGTGTGGTTGTTTTTAAAATTAATGCTGCCATGCCACACAGGTGCCTCTTTCATTTCGCTTAACAGTTGGATTTGCCAATCTTTCCAACTTGGCATCCGTAAGTCAGCCTCATTCTTTTTCACTTATATGTAGTAGTCCGCAGATTCGATGCACGGTGATGTACATAGTACATCAAAAGCCCTTCCCTTTTGGTGGCTTTTCAAGTTTCTTCCAGTTTTTCCCTACGGCAAACGATGATGCAATAAATACCCTCTCACGTCTAAATTTGTGTGCCCGTTGCGAGCTCCTTTTACTTCCGTTTCATTTTCTCTGTTGTCAAAAAACTCTTTCTTTTAGTAAGTACCTGGGAGAAGTGACGCATCTGTATGCTTAAGTCTAAAATAGATGAGAAGTCAATGAGCACTTTTGTGCTTGCGTTCCTAAACTGCGTTCTGTAGTTGACTCAAACGTGACCTTGACTAAAGTCATTTTTGTACGCGGATCCTGGTACAAGTTAGCTGGGTCCTCCATCTATCTGTGAGGTTATCATTAGTTTTAAAAAGGTCTGACTAGTCCTTCTGTTTAGTAAAGAAACAAACAGTGAGGTAAAGAAACTCTGCCCAAGTCCACTAAATTAATGTCATCACAAAAATGAGGGTGGTCTAAATTCTACCCACAGGTACACAGGGATTGACACTGAGGCATTATTTGTAATGGGACCGACTAGAAGTTCCAAATATCCATTCGAGTTGTCTTTAAAAGTCATGGTCCGTGCAAACAACAAAATACCACTAAAATGAATGAGAAGATATTGCAACAGGAGAAGCATCCATGGTCTTGCTAATTAAAAGGCAAATTGTGAATCTGTGTGAGCTACATAACCTACTCATGGATGCTTAGCAGGTGGGCAGACAGACGGATGGATCATTAGTAAGAGTTATCTCCAGGGTAGTTTAACATCAGTTAAACTATCTACGGGAGGCAGGTAAATATTTTCCCATTAAGAAAAATCAAGTTGCCCCAAAGACTGGGGGATAGGCCGGTGATAACATTTCACTTGTTGATTTTTTAAAAGAATATTCATGAAAGAGTATAAAATTATTTCATGTTCTTGTCATTTAACTTTTCATGGGCATATATCCGTATACCTCAAAATCCCAAAACTAGAGAATGGTTAAAAAGAAAGAATTCCTGTCTAAAGCGTGTCTTGCAGAACTGAGTTTTCCTCTCCAGGGGCAATCGCTGTTCCTATTTTTACATGCATTTTCCTAGATATATTTCAAACAGATTCAAGGAAATGTTTGGTGCATACAAAATAAATAAACACGCACACATATGTATACAAAATAAAGTGGATATAAGATAAGTATAAAAGAATATAAATATACATATATACACACACAAACTATATTAAAATATTCATTTCTTTTTCTTCTACAAACGGTAGCCTACTATTCAAATTGGTCTGTATTTTGTTTTTTGTGGGTTTTTTTTTTTTTTCACTTCACAGACTTTTCAACCACTCGGTCCTGGGTTCATATCTAAACCCTACCACCCTCTGTAGGGTTTAGATATGTGTCTAATATGTACAACTTAAGCATGTTTACCTTGCTAAAGCCCGGTGTCTCTGTCTGTCAAATGGGGATGCTAACAGTCGCAACCTCCCAGGGTTGTAGATGAGAACATGATGTGAAATGTCTCCTCACCGCCCTGAAGGGAGGAGGTACATGGTGGGGGGGAGGGAGGGGCAATTCATATTGTCCCACGTTCTTGCATATGTTTCTCACCCCGCCCCCTCCCCCTGTGAATACCCTCCTGGAGAGCTGCTTCAGGCCTTGCATGAGTTGTGTTCAGCCTGGATAATGTCCGAGCAAGTAGTCGGCTCTTAGGCTGTAAGACATGTTAAATTCCAAATCGATGCCCTTGGGGAGGACTACAGCCGTGATTCTCTAACTTGAGCGTCAGAATCATGCAGAGGGTCTTTTAAACCCCAGATTGCTGAAACCCACCTCCATAGCTTCAGATTTTGTAAATCTGGGATGTGAACCGAGGAATTGCATTTCTAACAAGCTCCAAGGGAGTGCTGACCCTACTTAGCAGAGGACCCGCTTTGATGATCTTGGTTTGGAGTGTGTGCTCCAGAGACGGGCTACCTGGCATCTTATTCTACCTTCGCCACTCACTGGTTATGTGGTCCTCGCCAAGTTGTCGAACCTCTCCCCAGCCTCCGTGTTCCCATCTGTGCAACGGGAACAATAGGAATACACAGAGGTTGGTGGGTTCATATGCACGGAAGTGTCCCAGCAGAGTCATTGGAGCCTCTTGTTTGTACCTGGCACTGCCTCTGACAGGTGTTTAATCAAATACCCTTCTCTTCTATTCTTCTAGGAATAATAATAACAGCCAGCATTTCACTGAATGCTTCCTCTCAAAGCAGGCAAATTAGATTCCTGTCTTATACAGCAGAATCATTTGCTTTGAAAGGGCACTATAACTCTCCTGGGGAAGAGGAATATATATATTCCATGTAATATAGTATATGTATTACATTGTATGTGTGTATATGTGTGTGTATATAAACACACAAATATAATGTAACATATATTATATATAATATATAGTGTGTATATATACACACTATATATTATATATATGTGTGTATGATATAATATATAATATTAATGTATATTAATAGATTATATTGTAATATAAGTATAATATAATATATATAATAATGTAATAATGTAACACGCACACATCCTATCACTGATCTGACACAGCCCAATATTGTCTCAATGGTAGAGGCACATCTTATCTCTGATGGGTGACATCTTGAGCCTTCTAGGTTTTACTCTGATGCCACCTAAGCTAATATTTAATTAAGCTAATAGCTTAATTCTCAGAGGACAGAGCTATGAGCGAAAGGCTAATTCTAGGTAGATGGAGGTAAGGGCAAAGAATGGGAAAGCCAGATAAAAGTGGGGGCCCACAAACTGGGAAGGCCCCCCTTTCCTTTCTGATCTCACCTTGAAGTTGAGATGGTCAAGTGGGGCGTCTGGAGTTGGACCCCTTATATTTGACTCCACCCAGAACCGTCTCGTCTTGGGCAAAGCATGCCCGGTCTCCTCATCCAAAAACTGGAGCAAAGCTAGAAGTGCCTAATGGCAAGGATTTTCCCAAAATGCAAAGGGTAAAGGAGATGATGTTGGCCAGCAAAAGTGCATTGAAGAAACAGTGATAGAGAATGACTCAGGGGAAGGGGACCATTTTCAGCAAGGTGGTCAGGGAGGGCTTCCTGGAGGAGGTGTCATTTGAACTGAAACTGAATAATGAAGGCCATGCGAACATCTTGAGGAAGACAAGCAGCAAGGACGGATGCCCTGAGGAGGAAACACGCTAGAGTTGGAGCTCCTCAAGGAAGCCCAGGGCGGTCAGAGCCAGATTGCATGTGGAGGGAAGCCATGGGGGGGGGGGGGGGTGGCAGTGTTATTTATTTATTTTTGGGTTTTTTTTTTTTTTTTTTTTTGTTTTTTTTTGTTTTTTTTTTTAAGTAATCCCTATACCCAGCCTGGGGCTCATACTCACAATCCCAGGATCAAGAGTGTCACACTCTTCTGACTGAGCCACCTAGGCTCCCTTCTGTGCATTTTTTTTTTATGTGTATATTTTTTATTTTTGACAGAGAGAGAGACAGAGCATGAGCAGGGGAGGAGCAGAGAGAGAGAGGCAGACAAGGAATCCGAAGCAGGCTCCAGGCTCTGAGCCGTCAGCACAGAGCCCGACACGGGGCTCGAACCCACGAACCATGAGATCATGACCCGAGCTGAAGTCGGACGCTTAATCGACAGAGCGTCCCAGGCGCCCCCCCATTCTGTGCATTTCTTAATAAAACAATTAAAACTTATGAAGTTATTTTTACCAGTTCCTAACATCTCGTAGCCTACAGAGGTAACCTTTATTGTTTTAAAGTCTCTGTCCACGACAAACTTCAATGATGCTTTAAGTCAAAGTGGACCTTTTACTGAAATCAAAATGCAATACTTGTACTATTTAACTTTAGAGGAGCCAATGATGTGAAAATAATGTGTGCACAAGAATTCTGTTAAATGGGGCACCTGGGTGGCTCAGTCGGTTTAGCATCTGAGTCTTGATTTCAGCTCAGGTCATGATCTCATGGTTTGTGGGTTCAAGCCCCACGTCAGGCTCTGTGCCGACAGTGCAAAGCCTCCTTGGGACTCTGTCCCTCTCTCTCTCTCTGCCCCACCCCAC
Organism: Herpailurus yagouaroundi; assembly: GCF_014898765.1. NCBI lineage: Eukaryota > Metazoa > Chordata > Mammalia > Carnivora > Felidae > Herpailurus > Herpailurus yagouaroundi. The sequence continues at coordinate 2,794,192 of NW_024412463.1, read as the reverse complement.
TCACGTGCACTCTCTCTCTCTCTCTCTCTCAAAAAAAATAAATAAACTTAAAAAAAATTTTTAAGTAAGTATATTAAGTGAATCTTTATTTGAAAATCACCACCCAGGCATTATCATGCTATAAAACGAGATCATGAGCAATTATAGCCTGAATTACGTACCAGCCGTGAGACTGGAAAGAAGAGATCCATCAAAATCCCTTTTCTAGAGAAGACCCGGGCAGGCGTCTTGTCACGGCTGTGGGTGTCCAGGCCCGGCTGCTGGAATCAAACCGGGACGTGACCCTCGATCTCTGAGCCCTCCCGCATCACCCTCCTCCTTCCCGGCGATTCCCTGGTACTCCGGGCCTCTCCGGGCTGCAGGTGGAACAGCTGGAACCTGACCTGGACGTTGGCCGGTCATTGTCTGATATGGTCATTGTCCCGTCTTAGTTCACTGGAGCTTCCTCTCCGTGGGCAAAGCTGCCAACCACCTTTCCCAGAAGCGGACGTGACGACAAGGGTCTTTCCAAGGTGCATTCACGCACTGTCCGGCCCCTGCCTATTTATCCCCTTCCCTGTGTCCCGCGTGCTTGGGCATGCAGAGAAGCAGATCTCAGAGGACAGCGTCTTGTTTGGATAGGAGAAGGCGGTTCTCTGCGACTCCTCGTCGACGGCGCGGGCCCCCTCCTTCCAGACATGGCGCATCTGACGCGGGGAGTTCACGTGTCTGTGCACTTGGAGCCGTTTCTTCTCGGCTTCCAGGCAGCAGGTTTCCTCCCCGGGGTGGTTTTCTCAGAAGCCGCTTTCCCTGCCCTTGAGGTCACCCGGGCACCGTGTGAAGTTTCAGGCGTCGGCGTGTCACTTTCGGCTGTGAATTCTCAGACCGCGAAGGCGCTCGCTCAGTTTGGAGACTTATCTTCTCCGCGCCTGTTAACGGAGGCTTTTAACTTAGCAGCAGAAAGGGAGCCTCTTCAGCTGCCGACAGACAGTCTTCCTCTCCCTCCAAGTTCCCAGCCTCCACGTGGCCTTCTTTAAGGAGCTGGGGCCTGTGTGCGGTCTCCAGTAGGGTCTCGACTCAAGGATTCAACCGGCTCCCTTTCTGGTTTGGGATCTGCCGCATCTGTGTGGTTGAGTGGTCCAGCCCTCCCCCTGCGACTCTCAGTTTCTGTCCCCCTGGACTTCCATCCCTCTGTTTCTTGGGAGAGGAGTTCTAGACTTTGCTGAAGAGGAGTGTGTTGGTTCCGGCCATCCATTGTTTTCTCCTCGCTCGTTCTGAGATGTTTTCCAGATGCTTTCTGCATCGGTCCCTTGGGATCGGTGGCCTTCTCACGTGCGTCCAGGTGACCCTATCTGTCCTTGGGGACAAGTCCTCAGCAGCTGTGAAATGAAGGCTGAGAGGGGGGCACCTGGGTGGCTCAGTCGGTGAAGCGTCGGCTCTTGGTGTCGGCTCAGGTCTGGTGAGTTCGAGCCCCGCAGCGGGTTCCGTGCCCACAGTGCGGAGCCCGCTTGGGATTCTCTCTGCCCCTCCCCTGCTCATGCTGTCTCTGTCTCTCTCGAAATAAATAAATAAACTTAAGAAAGAGGAAAAGAGGGGCACCTGGGTGGCTCAGTCGGTTGAGCGTCCGACTTCGGCTCAGGTCATGATCTCGCGGTCCGTGGGTTCGAGCCCCGCGTCGGGCTCTGTGCTGACAGCTCGGAGCCTGGAGCCTGTTTCAGATTCTGTGTCTCCCTCTCTCTGACCCTTGCCCGTTCATGCTCTGTCTCTCTCTGTCTCAAAAATAAATAAACGGTAAAAAAAATTTTTTTAATAAAAAAAAAAAAGAAAGAGGAAAAGAAAAAAAGCCGAGGAGTCTCATTTCTCTGTACTTCTCCAGGAAAGCCTTCCGTGTTCTCCGCCTGTTGGATTTGTTCCGATTTGTATTTAGTGCCACCAAGCACAGGGTTCCTAGTGGTGGAGGCTCCGTAGGCTGTGCCGTCTTCTTCTTGACCTGTGCCCAGACTTGGGCCAAGGCAGAACACCTTTCAGCCAGCCCTTTCCCTCTTCTTCGTATATGTCAGCTCTTTACTATAAAACCTCATAGCAGCACAGAGCAGGGGCTCCCAGGGAAACCCCGAGAGACCTCAAGTCTACAGATGTCACCAGCAGCACACCTCACAGCTGTTCCAGGACCAACGGGGAAGACATTTCGGTGGCGGGCATCAGGCCCTCCCCAGTCCCATAGGCACCGAAGCTCTTCCTCTGATGGCCAGTGTCCTGTGGGCCACACCTGATCACACGGAACCCTGAGGGGTGCCCTGTCTGTAACACAAACAAGTGTCCGGCAACCAGGAGAGACCATGATTAGCACCGGGGGAGAGGGAAGCCAGCCAGGTTCTAGAAAACAGTGCTTTCTAATTGCTTCCTCGCTGCACAGATAGCAAGTGATATTACGTGTTCGGTACATTGGGAAAGTGGGAGGGCCTGACTACAGCCGGGAGCTGTGCTCGGCCATGCCACCAGCCTGGAGGGTCCAAGCAGTGCCATGCCATACCCCCCTCTCTGCTCACCAGCGTGTCAGAGCAGAGCGGTGAGGCTCATCCTCCCGATTTCATATTTCCTTCTGCCACAGGGAAGGCTGGTCCTGCCTGTAAAGGTCCCATAGACCTCTTTCCCCTAAGACTCCCTGTCTCTCTTGTGTTTGGTCGACGTCTGGACGAGGGCACTGGACCGAAGGGTCTCCCGGAACGGACTAAGAGACCCGAATTACAATCACCAGAACTCAGGAGAAACCAGTCACAACGGGCAAGGTCTTACAAGTTCATGGATTTTCTGTGTACTTTGCCAGCATTCAATCCAAGGGTTCCGAGATGGGTTGACTCAGGGACCCAGACTCCTCCCCAGATGTGGCCCTGCCATCCTCAGCTCATGGCCCTCAGGCTTGCCCTGGGGACAGTCATCCACACCCAGTGCCTCTGCATAGGGTGTGGCTCCCTCTTCTGCTTAGCTTTGCCCAGCTTATAATTTGCAGTAATGTTTATTATGTAATTAAATACATGGGAAATCTTTTAACATTTCAAAAAAAAAAAAAGTCTACGAGAGATAACAGCACAATTTAAGAAAGAAACTTCCAAAATCATCTAGATTTTAACAACCATCTTTAAGACTTCCTAGATGAGCTACTTTCTCGGAGCCTTAGTTTGTTCGTCTGTAGAATGGGCTCGATAGTCATGCCCACCTCACAGGGTCCTAGGGGGGGTTAGATATTAAGCATTCAGTAAACGGTAGCTGTCATTACACTCACTATTACGATGATCACTGTTCAATTCCTTTAATTTTTGTTTTCGACCAAGTCTGTCTGGTGAGTTCTCTGCTGTGGCTCAGAGTCAGAATCCTGAAATGAGGAAATGGCTATCCCACAACTTCCGTGGACACCGAAAGTCCTCTGGAAATAAGAGGGTGTATAACATGTCACGTGTTAACAGGCTCCGGTTTTCAAGCAGCACGTCTACCTCCGTGTTTCCTAGGAGGTCAAATGGCCTCCAGATTTCATTTAAGTTTTCTATTATTCTCCGCTGAAAGGGACAATGGAGCTCTTGTTTGCACAGCTTTGGTGAGCCCCAAGGAAAAATTGGTCATTATAAGGAGTACAAAAGATTCACTTTCCATACATTAGTTTGTCAATCGCCTTCCTGATGGAGGAGTGCTGAAGGTGGGGGAGGCAAAGAGATTATTTTGTCTCCATGGCTGGACGTCAATATTCGGCAGGAATAAATGGAATGTAATATCACCTCTTGGCGAAGATACAGTCTGTGCAAGGAAGAAATCCTGCGAAGTCACCCAATCTCCCTGTGCGCTGACTTTTAACCGTTCACCGTGCTGTGTTCGGTTATGTTATTAGGTCACAGGAAGACAAGTTACAAGGCATTGACTTCCTTGAAATGCTAGCTGTGACTCTTGTCCCTTCGCAATAAAACACACACAACAAACAAAACGAAAGCCCACGTGGGTTAAAGCTGCAAAGCAGAGCGAGCATCTGGGGAAGCAGCATTTTCTGGTAAACTCAAGAAGATAGTTTCTGGTTGTATGTCCTTTTCTGTCAAAAAGAAATAGGCATCCAAAGTTGTGGTTTTATACTTGGATTGTATATTTCTATTTCAAAAAGCAGGGGGACAAAATGCCTTGTCTGTTCTGGAGAATAATTGTTCAAATGAATCCACTTTGGTGACGGAAATTCTCTACTATATAAAGGGGGGAATTGATTGGGGCTTTATCTAAAAAAATGAACATCAAAAAAAAAAAAAAAAACCAAAACCAAAAACGAACATCAAGGCTACAAAAATAAGCGATTTAATGTTATTTTTAACCGCATGCAGCTCGTAATGACAGCTCTACATTAATTCTGAGGACGTCCTTGAGCATGAATAAGGTGTTTGTTCTTTTGTTTGGGGGGTTAGCTACTTTTCCGGACAGAATTGGAAGCTACTATCGCAGGATCTTATTCTCTTGACATTCAATTTTGCGCTGGGTCATAAAGAAGGTCGGTTTTGGAAAAAACATTGAAAAAATAATACTCAGAGGCATAACTGGTTTTCCCAAGGGACGCTGGTGATCTTTTCAGGTTGAAACTGTACTCTTTCTCTTTTAAAAAAAAAAATGGAAAATATCTCATAAAGTTATTATGGAAAATGTTCAAACACATGCAACAGTAGACAGACAAGTGTATGAACCCACACGTACCCAGCTTCAATACTACCAGCCCATGTCACTCTTAGGCACCCCAGCCCCCCATCACCAACAGACCTCCAGACGCCATATTGCTTTATCTGCACACATGTTAGTATATATGTTGCAAAGAGAAGGACTATTTCCTTGCTAGAACCACCACGTGTTATTACCCAACACTTCCTCAATGTCATCAGATAACCAATCGATATCCAAATTTCTGTCTCCTCGATGTCATTATTTTTTACAGTTTGCTTATTTGAAATGGGATCCAAATAAAGTCCAAGAAATTGGCTCTCCCTCTCTTTTTGAACCCTTGCAATATATTTATTGAAGAAAACGCTTGTCTTCATTGTCCTTGTTGGCTTTTCTCTTCTGTGTCCCACGAGGCTAGATCATCGCTTGGCTTGTTCGTTTTTGTTTTTGTTTTTGTTTTTGTTTTTTCTTCAAGGAATGCACTTCTTTATTTTTTAAAAAATGTTTTATTTATTTTTGAGAGAGAGAGAGCACAAGCGGGAGAGGGGTAGAGAGAGGGAGAAGAGAGAGTCCCAAGCAGGCTCCGAGCTGTCAGTGTGGAGCCCAGGGTGGGGCTTGAACCCGTAAACCGTGGCCGAGATCAAGAGTCAGATGCTTAACCAACTGAGCCACCCAGGAGCCCTGAAATGGCTTTGCCTACAATCGGAATGGCTCCCAACCTCACTCTCACTGACTTCATGAAATCTTGCATTCTTCTTCAGATCTACATTTTCACTCTGCTAGTGACCAAACCTTGTGCTTGTACTGTTTTGTTAGCCGTGTGGGGAGAGAATGTTGGATCGATGGAGGTTAAGGAGAGGCTGTTACTACCCAGGGAAGGATGGGTGTTGTGCACCGGGGAAGGACCGACACTCTCATTCCCGGCGATCGGTGCTCAGAATTGCTCTTGGCTGGATTCGGATGATTCTCCTGACCTTCTACCCCAGTCCCCAGGGTCAGCCTACGTCCAAAAACTGGATACAAACACGCAGCCTCTGGGACAGCTGTGAAGGGCGTCCCCGCTCCAGACCCCAAACAGGATCCGCTGAGGCTTCTTCTGCAAACACACTGCCAGTCAGCCTCTCCCTCCACTCTTGGCAGGTGTTGTGCCCAAAGTCACTCCCTAATAAACTCCGTGGGCAAGTCTCCGAGAGTCTGCTTCTAGAAAACGTGACCTAAGACAGGGACTGAATGGGGGCGCCCGGGTAGCTCAGTTGGTTAAGCCTCTGACTTGATTTCGGTTCAGGTTGTGATCTCACGGTTTGTGAGTTCAAGCCCCATGTCAGGCTTGCTGCTTACGGCAAGAGCCTGCCTGGAATTCTCTCTCTCTCCTTCTCTCTGTGCCCCCTCCCCCCTCCCAAATAAATGAACACTAAAAAAATTTTTTTTTTTTAATTTTTTTTTTCAACATTTATTTATTTTTGGGACAGAGAGAGAGCATGAACGGGGGAGGGGCAGAGAGAGAGGGAGACACAGAATCGGAAACAGGCTCCAGGCTCTGAGCCATCCGCCCAGAGCCCGACGCGGGGCTCGAACTCACGGACCGCGAGATCGTGACCTGGCTGAAGTCAGACGCTTAACCGACTGCGCCACCCAGGCGCCCCTAAAAAAAATTTTTTAAAGACAGGGACTGAATGAGTATTTTCATTTTATAATATATTTTGCTTCTCAATCCAAATACACTCCCAACTGTGGAGACTTGATTAATAAATTCTTATAAATCCCCCCTCATTCCCTCCCCACCTTGAAAAAAGACTGGAAGAAAATGAACCAAAACATTTGCTATAATTATCTCTGGAAGTGGGATTCTGGGTAGGTTTTATTTTTCAGATTTTCTTCAATGAGCCTGCATTAACTTTATTATTGATATTTTATAATGATTTTTTTTTTTTTTTTTTTTTTTTTTTTGCTTACAGAGATGGGAGAGAATCCCCCAAGAGAATTTATTCTTTTTTTTTTTAATTTAACACATTTATTAAACAGGTGCTTGCTGTTTGTTGACTTTTTTGAACACATCACAAGTTGTAAACTTTTATTACAAATTAAAAATGAGGTTCTTAAAAATCTCAACTTGACCAGATATGAAATAATTTAAAAACCTTTAAAGGTGTATTGAGAAAAACCAGGCTTTTTCTTCTTCTTTTTTTTTTATTTATTTTTTTTATTTTTTTATTATTTTTTTTTTTTATTTATTTGGGACAGAGAGAGACAGAGCATGAACGGGGGAGGGGCAGAGAGAGAGGGAGACACAGAATCGGAAACAGGCTCCAGGCTCTGAGCCATCAGCCCAGAGCCCGACGCGGGGCTCGAACTCCCGGACCTCGAGATCGTGACCTGGCTGAAGTCGGACGCTTAACCGACTGCGCCACCCAGGCGCCCCTTCTTCTTTTTTTTTTTAAACACGTTTGTCATTACCAGAAAGAGCCACCTTTAGGTAAAAAAAATAAAAACCCCATATGCATAGATAATGCAGATAGTTCTAATTATCTGCTCAATGGGCAAAAAGCAAGCCCTTCAGGTTTCAGCTCCAATCTTTTGCTCATTTCTTCTACACTTTGTGTGCTCAGGGATAAATCTCTGCGGAACAGGGAAAAGATGCATTGCATCACACATCTTGGCTTTCCTCACCTTGTTTAACTTTTTCTCTTGACAAAAATTAAGAATCTAAATAGAAAGGAAGAGTGGGCTTCAATTCTTTTTTTTTTTTTTTAACGTTTATTTATTTTTATTTTTGAGACAGAGAGAGACAGAGCATGAATGGGGGAGGGTCACAGAGAGAGGGAGACACAGAATCGGAAACAGGCTCCAGGCTCTGAGCGGTCAGCACAGAGCCTGACGCGGGGCTCGAACCCACAGACCGTGAGATCATGACCTGAGCCGAAGTCGGACGCTCAACCGACCGAGCCACCCAGGCGCCCCGGGCTTCAATTCTTTGCCCCAAAAGAAATACACGATGACAGGGAGTTTGACCTATACTTTTTTTTTAATATTTGTTTATTTTTGAGAGGGTGGAGGGGCAGAGAGAGAGGGAGACACAGAATCCGAAGCAGGATCCAGGCTCTGAGCTGTCAGCACAGAGCCCGACGTGGGACTCAAACTCACGAACCTCGAGATCATGACCTGGCACTTAACCATGACCTGAGCCAAAGTCGGATGCTTAACCGCCTGAGCCACCCAGGTGCCCCTGACCTATATACTTTTTGAGAGATTTAAATACTAAGAACAAATAATGCATTTATGCTTAAGAATGAAGCGTTTTAATTGCTTTTAGCCGTGAACTGTAAGTACAAGGAATAGTTCCCTGTTACGGCAGAGACCTGGAAATTTTTGAGTGCCCAGGGCTCTCTCCCCACCAGTTTCAGAGACCGAGCGTATGGCTGCGTCACAGCATGATTTTTTTATTGAAAAGATTTTATATTTAAGTAATCTCTACACCCGACGTGGGGCTCAAACCTATGACCCCGAGGTCAAGAGTCACACGTTCCACCTACTGAACCAGCCGGGCGCCCCCACAGCGTGATTTTCTAAGCGGGCAGTTTCCTTAATACTCTCATCAAATGCCACTAATTTCCCCAGTCATTCTCATTTTAATTTCCATTTAAGTCCAAACACAAGGGGGAAAGTTCACCAGTCTGTGTACGTGTATGTGTACGTGTGTGCACACATACATATCAATTTCCCAAATGCTGGAACAGGAGAGTGAACTTTAGAATGATCGCCTTCCTCCACAACGCCTTCTTTTCATCGTGTTTTGTGGCCGCTCCTATCCTCAAGGTGTGTCTCGTACAGGGGGAATGACCGAGTTCCCAAGAAACAAGACAAGCAGGGTTTTCTGTATATCGACTCCAGCTTTCCCCCAGCTTTCTTTGTGAGATCAGTTACGTTTTGTTAAAGAAAATCAGATGACTTTCAATAACAGACTTCAAGGGAATCTTTGAGAAATCCTGGCCTTTGAGGTCACACATACCACGTTTAGACCCCCACTGCCATGATTTATACGATGTTGGCCACACCATGCAACTGATCAGAGCCCCAAAGGTTTCATTTGTGCAAAAAGGGATCATGATCAAGGAGCCTGCAGCCATGCCTGAGTTTTGTGTGCAAGGGGCTCAGGGCTGCAGTCTTGTCGTGGGGGTGGGGGGTGGGAGTGCAGATATTAAGAGGCTTATTTTGTTTTTGTTTTAAATGTTTATTTTTGAGGGGGGGGGGCACGCAGGAGCAAGGGAGGGGCAGAGAGAGAGGGGAACAGAGGATCCGAAGTGAGTTCTGTGCAGAGAGCCCGATGCAGGGCTCGAACTCACGAACCCGTGGGCTCATGACCTGAGCCAAAGTCAGATGTTTAACTGCCTGAGCCACCCAGGCGCCCCAAGGGGCTTGTTTTGAAACTGTGTTTCCGTGATGAGCTTTCTCTCTATACTTAAATGGTAAGTGTATTTGGAGTGCCTTTGTGGGCCTGTCGAGTGGGAAAGGCCAAAAGAAACAGAGAAGCATGTTGTGAGTTCCTGGGATCCCATTACTGACTTGGTGACAGTTAAGTGAGATGCCACGTGCAAACCAACCAGCAGGGGATGATGGCATGGGTAGCTGTGACAGTTTGTTATTTTATGGTACATTACATTTTACTCATATACAAATTCAGACTGCCAATTATGATGTGTGTGTGTGGGGGGGTGCATAAACTTAAAAAAATTTTTTTTAATGTTTTATTTATTCTTGAGAGAGAGAGCGAGCGTGAGTGAGGGAGGGGCAGAGAGAGAGAGGGACACAGAATCGGAAGCAGGCTCCAGGCTCCGAGCTGTCAGCACAGAGCCCGACGCGGGGCTTGAACTCAGGGACCGTGAGATCATGACCTGAGCTGAAGTCAGACGCTCAACTGACTGAGCCACCCAGGCGCCTCTAAACTTTTTTCTTTTTTTTAATATTTATTTATTTTGAGAGAGCGAGCGAGCAGGGGAGGGGCAGAGAGAGGGAGGGAGAGAGAATCCCCAGCAGGCTCCACACTATCAGTGCAGAGCCCGATGCACAGCTCAGCCCCACAAACCATGAGATCATGACCCGAGCCGAAATCAAGAGTCAAATGTCCAACCGACTGAGCCAGCCGGGCGCGCTGGGGTGTGCATAAACTTAATTGTTTTGAACACGTTAAAAATTCACAGGGTTCGTGATCAAAAGGTACGCAAGGTACAGGAGGGAATGAAGTCTACCCACTGACCATCGGCCCCAGAACAAAGCTCACCTGTGCTCTCAGAGATATTTTATGCGTACATAATCTAACAGATGTACATATTTTTTCTCTCTAATATACAAATGGTAGCTTATGCTACTTCTGTATATATAAACAATAGGCCTTGAAACTCATTTCATATCAGCACATAGAGTCGCCCTCCTCTTGTGCAGAGGACCATAATTTGTTTTGCTGGTCCCCTATGTTTTTAAGATTTTTAAAAATATTTTGTGTTTATTTTGAGACAAAGAAGGAGAGGGAGAACACTTGTGTGTGAGTAGGGGAGGGTCAGAGAGGGAATCCCAAACAGGCTCCAGACTGTCATTGCGGAGCCTGATGCGGGGCCCAGGCTCACAAACTGTGAGATCACGGGGCCACCTGGGTGGCTCAGTCGGTTGACTGTCTGACTTCAGCCCCGGTCATGATCTTGCAGTTCAAGAGTTCGAGCCCCTTGTCGGGCTCTGTGCCGACAGCTCGGAGCCTGGAGCCTGCTTCGGATTCTGTGTGTCTCCCTCTCTCTCTGCACCTCCCCTGCTCATACTCTGTCTCTCTCTTTCTCAAAAATAAATAAAAAAACATTTAAAATAAATAAATAAATAAATAATAAAAAACCAGTAATAATAAGGCATGTGACTCTTGATCTTGAAGTCATGAGTTTAAGCCCCACGTTAGGCATACAGATTACTTAAAATCAAAAAATTAAGAGAAGACCCTGGAACATAAAGTCATTTATATCATTTTGGGTGTGTGTGTGTGTGTGTGTGTGTGTGTGTATACAACGCTCCCATGATGTGAGCCCCACCATGGTGGCCTTGTTCGCCTTGACAAGTCATTGTCTTAGGAAAAGGTACATGAGACAACTTCGACCAACAGGTATGAAGGGGAGCCTGCTACGAGGCTTTGCTCCTCGCCCTCGAAGGGGGATAAAACGTGGGGACTTTTTGTCGCCCCTCGACATCACCATCCCCCTGTGACTCCCAGATCCCTGCAGCCTGGGGGCCTGGATGGGAGGCAGACGGAAAACAAGCTAGAGATGGGAGAGTGGGAAGAAGAGAAAAACCCAGGCTCCCAAATTAACTGACCAGATCACCAGCCCTGGGGGAGGCTACCCTGTGAAAATCCTTGATAGACGGTTAATCAATGACCTGATTGTTCAGGCCCTGCTGAGTTGTGTTTTCCATTATTTGCAGCCCTCCTCACATTCCAGCTTCTCCAAAATACTGAAACATCTAGAACTTTCTCTAGGCTCTGAGTATGGAGCAGAGTAAGAAGGGAACTTTGTTAAACTCAATAGGTCAAGTAAAAATATAAAAATACAGGGTATCACTGGGTATCCAACCCAAACCTGTCGGTTTCAAGTGGCATCTCAGAGAGCAGGCTACTATTTGTTTCCTTATAACGATACTTACCTGCTTCTAACGTTACCATTGTATTATTTGCTCTTGTTACTTTAAAGTAACAGAAAATAGGTTAGGAGTCACTCCGAGTGTCTTAGAGCTTACTTTGCTGAGACAGGAAATCACTCTAAAGATTATAAAAAGTCAAAGCAAACGAACCTTTTGAAATTCCCTAGAGCACTGCTTTCTACCTCGCTGTATGCTGAAATCATCTAAGAAGGAAAGAATATGTATTTATTTATTTTATTTGTTAAGTAGTCTCCACACGCAATGTGGGGCTTGAAATCACAACCTTGAGATCAAGAGTTACACGCTCTTCTAAGCCAGCCAGCCTCCCCCCTCCAAAAATTGTTTTTAAATACCAATGGCTGAATCCCACTCCTAGATTTTCTGATTTTATTATTCCAGGATATGGCCTGAGCACCAGGATTTTTTTAAGCTTCTTGGGTGTTTATCATATTGTTTCAATTGTATAATATTTTCCCTCAAGCCTTTATATTGGAAAACTTTAAGTTGTGGGATAGTGAAATGAAGTTCATTCCCTTCACCTTGATGGTTGACATTTAGCCACGTTTGCTTTGAATAATTCACTTTATGATTCCGTGCAGTAACTTTTATCCGTGTTAATACATTTATAACAATAGAAATGAAGGACTGCAAATAAATGTAAATGCTGGCCCCTTGGGTCGTTTTTTCCTCCCCAAAATGGTCATTTTGTAAAAAGTAATATATCTGCATCTTCTAAAATGTAAAAACTATGAGAGGGTGTGCAGTGAAGGCCCTTCTTCCTTTTCTGCTCTGGCCATACTGTTCCCTGCCCTGAAAGGAACCAGCCTCATCGTTTCTTGTGTGTCATTGTGGAGATATTTTATGCTATCTTGTCTTCAGTCTGAACTCAATGTGGCTAGATCTCATGTACTTTTCTCCCCTCCCCCCCCTTTTAAAAGATTTTATTTTTGGGGCGCCTGGGTGGCGCAGTCGGTTAAGCGTCCGACTCCAGCCAGGTCACGCTCTCGCGGTCCGTGAGTTCGAGCCCCGCGTCGGGCTCTGGGCTGATGGCTCGGAGCCTGGAGCCTGTTTCCGATTCTGTGTCTCCCTCTCTCTCTGCCCCTCCCCCGTTCATGCTCTGTCTCTCTCTGTCCCAAAAATAAAATAAATAAACGTTGAAAAAAAAATTTTTTTTAAATAAAAAAAAAAAGATTTTATTTTTAAGTAATTTCTACATCCAACACAGGTATCGAGCCCACAACCCCAAGGCCAAGAGTGTCCCACTCCACCGACTGAGCCAGCCAGGTGCCCCTCATGCACTCTCCTAAAGCAAAATTATCAGGTACCACTGTTACCGTCCCAAAGCACCTATTTCTTTAAACAAAAACAAAAACAAAACTTTATTATTTTTAAAATAATAGTTGAAAAAAATAAAAACACAGAGCTTAACATGGACCAAAAAAAAAAAAAATAGTCGATATACAATATTATATTGGCTCCAAGTGTACAACATAGCGATTCCACATTTATACCCAGTACAAAACGCTCACCAGGATATGTCTCATTACCACGTGTCGCCATACAAAGTTATTACAATAGTATTGACTTAAATTCCTTACGCTGGTGCTTCACATCCCCGTGACTTATTTATTTTATAACTGGGAGTCTGTACCTCTCAACCCCCTTCACCTAAAAAACAATTTGAAGGGAAAGAATTCCCCTCTGGTGATTAAAACGCGATCAACTGCGAAAGGTTAATGATGAAAAGCAAGGCTGCCCCGCCCCCAGGTTCAGGCTTCTGAGAAAAGCACTTGAATTCTTCCTGAGCGCAGTTGTTCTAATTCCTACCTCTGAAATCTGAGTGTTAGGGTTACATCTCCGCTTGTGGAGTATCAACTGAAGAAGGTAATCTCTCGATTTCCTGCTGGAGACGATGAAGCCTCACCTCCTTTTCCTCTCCCCTGTATGGACAGAGGTATTTGGATACAAGATAACTGTTTTCTAGCGACGTAGATGCTGAGGATGATTTGTATGTTGAGTGAAAAGTAGCCCTTTCAAGTGTTTATAATCTGCCAAATGCTTCTGGAAAAAATAGTCTCTACTTAGGCTTCAATAATGTGGGTAAATATACTGTTTGGTTGAGCTGTGTAGTAACAGACCAAATCTTAGCAGGCTCTTTTTTGCTCTAGGGTTTGAGAGATGACACTCTTGGATTACCACTGAGTGTGTGGATCTATGTCCATAGGCTTTTGCACCCTTGTAAATAGGTAGCCCAACAGATCAAAGTCGAAAGAGCTGTTATTAAAGTCTTAAACCATATCTTTATTTATTCACTCAACAAACACCAGGAAGAGCCAGGAGCTCATGATCCCAGGACAAGGACGACTCAGCTGTTTAATGAGTACAGGGTTTTATTTTGGACTGATGAAAATGTTCCGGACGACATAGAGATGGGGTTTATACCACATTGTGAATGTGGTAGATACCACTGAATTATTCACTTTAAAATGGTTAATTTTATGTATACTTATTTTCAATAACAAAAAAAGTGGGGGGGAGGCTTCTGTGGTGAGAGAGCTTGGAGAAACATTCCATCGTGTAGCATGTCAGATCTGTGTGCCGCGTCTCTTACACCACAGCATCTGAGAAGTCTTAGAGCAAATTCTCTAGCTTCCTCTAACCCGGGTTGCAGCATAATCCCACCCCAGAGTTTCTTTCAACGCCTGTTAACATTCTTTGGAAACCACTTTGGGAGATGCTTTTAGGGAAGTTTATTGATTGACACGGAAAGATGTTTATGATACTTTAATGCACAAAGCGGCGGCAACAAAGTTTGTGCAGTATGATCACCTTTTTGCAAAAATAGGCAAGTACAGGGGCGCCTGGGTGGCTCAGTCAGTTAAGCGTCCGACTTCAGCTCAGGTCATGATCTCGAGTTTGTGAGTTCGAGCCCCGCATTGGGCTCTGTGCTGATGGCTCAGAGCCTGGAGCCTGCTTCGGATTCTGTGTCTCCCTCTCTCTCTGACCCTCCCCCGTTCATTCTCTGTCTCTCTCTGTCTCAAAAATAAACATTAAAAAAATTTAAAAAAAAAAATTAAGTACCAAGGAGCACCTGGGTGGCTCAGTCGGTTAAGCGGCTGATTTCGGCTCAGGTCGTGATCTCGCGGTTCGTGAGTTCAAGCCCCGCATCGGGCTCTGGGCTGACGGCTCAGAGCCTGGAGCCCGCTTCGTATTCTGTGTCTCCCTCTCTCTCTGCCCCTAACCCACTCACGCTCTGTCTCTCTCTCTCTCTCTCAAAAATAATTTAAAAAATAATAAGTACCAAGAAGTACCCACCCGAAATGAAAAGCTTCCATCTAAACGGAATCACTATTAGCATCCTAGCAGCCTTTCGTCACGCATTGTGCTGAGCGTGTGTTTCATCTTGCTGGGTGCATCCTGTGTACCCACCACCCTGCCGTCTGTATCTTCCAATTTCAACAGGATGCCATGGCATCTTTTTACGAATCACTGTATTTATTCTCTCCTTTACAAACTAAGAGATGCCCTCTTAAATTTTTTTATTTTCAAATAATTATAGGCCACCAGAAGCAAAGGTCCCATCCCCTCACTTCCCCCAATGGTGGCATCCCCCTGTAACTACAGAACATTTATCAAATCCAGGGAACTGACATTGGCGTAATATACTTAAGGAGACTACAGGCCTTACTCAGTTTTCACTAGTTTTGACATGCACTCATTTTAATTTTTTAATATGTCTTTATGTGTAGATCTATTACATTTTTAAGCATTTATTTGAGTAATCTCCAAAAAAATAAATAAATAATGAAATAAAATTAAAACAAAAAAAAGTAATCTCCACACCCAGTGTGGGACTCGAACTCATGACCCCAAGATCAAGAGTCACTTGCTCCTTCGACTGAGCCAGCCAGGTATCCCCAGATCTGTGGCATTTATTTAAGTTTATTTATTTTGAGAGAGAGAGTGTGTAAGTGGGAGGGAGGAACAGAGAGAGAGAGAGAGAGAGTAAATCCCAAGCAGGCTCAGCACTGCCAGTGTTGACCCTGATACAGGGCTTGAACCCATGAATCGTGAATTCATGACCTGAGCCAGAAATCAAGAGTCAGACTCTCAACCAACTGAGCCACCCAGGTGCCCTAGATCTATGACATTTTTATCTCTTTATGGCCTATTTAAAAAATGCAATCAATACAGAAATATAAAGGGCAAAATAGTCAAACCCAGTGTGATGTTTGGGGTTATTTTCTCTGCGTACCTGAGGATTTTGAAAACAGTAACAACAGAAAGGATCCTCTTAACTGTATATTATATTTAAGATTACCTTTCGGGGCGCCTGGGCGGCCCAGTCGGTTAAGTCCGACTGTGGCCCATGTCATGATCTCCCGGTTGGTGAGTTCGAGCCCCGCATAGGACTATTGGGCTGACCGCTTAGAGCCTGGAGGCTGCTTCAGATTCTGTGTCTCCCTCTTTCTCTGCCCCTGCCCCACTCGTGAGTGTGCATGGTCTCTCTCTCTCTCTCTCTCTCTAAATAAATAAACTCAAAAAAAAAAAAAAAAAAAAAAAGACAACCGCGGGCATCTTGCCACATTAGAACAGATTTAGGCCTGCTGCAGTGTGAAAATGTTTCCGGTAAAACAGCTACACCATAGCTGTTGACTTGCCGGGGAAATAGCAACCCAGTTTCAGCCCAGGCTCTAAATGTCTGGAAAACTTGATGTGCCCGCACGGTCAGAATGTCAGAACCCGAGCTGCTGGGTCCGTGCCCCTCCCTGGCACGAAGGAGAGGAATGGCTTTCTCTGGAGCCGGCTGCGCCCCCCGTGCATGTTCGCGGCGCCCTGGCCGTGTGTGCGGCTCTCACACCTGCTCAGGCCTGAATTACTGTTAACATTTACTAAACGTTTTTATGAGCCGTCCGCCTTCACAACCTGCAGGGAAATCATTCTGGCTCCGCCCCCGATCCCTTTCCTCCCCCCCCCCCTTCCCCCAGGCCAGTGCAGTTTATCCCAGTTTGAGGTGCACCGGTTCCATTTCTGTTTTTATGCATTTGGCGTAAATATTTCTTGCAGCTCATAAACACCTTGGCCATTTTACCAGCGTCGTGAAAGATGTTTATGACCCAAATATGAAAACTTTGTGAGAATTAACGCTGGGGCAAACAGACTGTGTTATTCTTGGAAAGCAAGATCTTCTAAGGAAAACCCAAAGCAGGCAGGGCCTGTATGGGAAAATGCATGAGTGCTGGCATACCTGTTTACAATTCTAAGTGCCTCGGCCTCCGCTCAGCCGCTCCTGTGCTTTTCAGCAAGGGGTGGGGGGTGGCGGGGGCCTTGCGGTTTCCATGGGTTATCAGCTTCCTGTTTGGGTGTTTTTACAGCATTATTGTGTTGCCAAGTGAATGAGGCAAAAGAAAATAGGAAAAGAGATTTTGGACCAGGAGGTTAATAAAAATCCATTTTGTCATTCGACAGCCTCCCCCAAGTGCAGCTTCCTTTTCCAGGGCCCTCGGAGTCTCTTTGTATTGATAGATGCCATTTGCCCATTTACGACGTGATAATAAAAACCTTCAGCCTTGCTCAGTGTTATTCTTTTCCTCCCCTGACAGGAGGGAGCCAAATGGCTTGTAAGGCACCCTCCACAGGCATTTTTTCATTAGATAACTTTACAATGAACAACCTTCAAACGGCGTTTCAGAAAAGGAGCGGAATTTGGGCGGGGGGGGGGGCCCCCGGGGGGGAGAGATCTGTGGAAACACGGTGAGCCCTCAGATGGACCCAGAAATCGTTGTGTTGGTACAATGAATGACCCGGATTTTACACACACACACCCAGGCGAATCTCTAACAAGCACAGGGGGATGGTGAACAAGGATGAGCGAATACTACGACCACAAAACCGTGGATGCGTCATTTTGCGCGAGGCTCCTCCCCTTTTTGTAATTGTGTTATTTGTATACAGTAAGGCATGTAAGCAACGGCTGTCTAACTAATATCAGAAACGACTAGTTTCTTATACAGAAACATTTTCCTTAATTTCCTATCATTAATGTGTACCTGGCGTTGGACGCTGAAGACCACTTAAAATGCACTTCAAGGGCTCAGAGGTTTTAATTCCAGAAATGTACCACATTTTATAAATGTTCACGATTCAGCAATCGTTTGCAAACTTAAATTCTTTTCGCCGGCGAAGCTATCTATGGTTTTTTTTCTTTTTCTTTCTCTTTTTTTTCTTTTTCTCCCTTTTTTTAAATTTAAATTTTAGGTAGTTAAAGTACCGTGCAATATTGATTTCAGGAGTAGAATTCAGTATGGGTTTTTTTTTTCTTAAGACGTATTATTATTAGTGTTTCTTAGTTACTGGTTCAAATCATAAATTAATTAAACCCACTAGTGTAAAACTAGACCATATTACACTCAAACTGTTCCTTCCCTGTATGTGTCATAAGCCATAAATGAGATGTGTTGGTAGGCGGCAGATGTCTTTAAAAGAACATAGATTTGGGGCACCTGGGTGCCTCAGTCCGTTGGGCATCCGACTTCGGCTCAGGTCATGCATGATCTTGCTGTCTGTGAGTTCAAGCCCTTCGTGGGGCTCTGTGCTGACAGCTCAGAGCCTGGAGCCTGTTTCAGATTCTGTGTCTCCCTCTCTCTCTGACCCTCCCCCGTTCATGCTCTGTCTCTCTCTCTGTCAAAAATAAATAAACATTAAAAAAAATTTCCTTTTAAAGAACATAGATTTCTCTGCTGTGTTTTCACATTAACTCTCTAGAGTCTGAACAGAAACATTTTTATAGGTCACCAATTCTTGCGTATCTTTCCTGAAGTGCTTCATCTACAAATAAACCTATTATGAGGCTGGTTCTTGGTTGAAAAGCACAAATGTGATTTACCATATTGTACATAATCTGCCATTTGTGAGTTTTGTGGGCTTTTTTCACTGAACCATAAATAGGGCTATTTCAGTAATATATTTCAAATTCGGTCTGTTTAAGAAATATGTTGATTTCAGGGCGCCTGGGTGGCTGAGTCGGTTGAGCGCCTAACTCTTGATTTCGGCTCGGGTCTTGATCTCCCAGTCAGGAGACTGATCCCCGAGCTGGGGTCCGAACTGATAGCACAGAGCCTGCTTGGGATTCTCTCTCTGCCTGTCTCTGCCTTTCCCCCCACTAGTTCTCTCTCTTCCTCTCTCAAAACAAAGAGGGTTTTTTGTTTGTTTGTTTGTTTGTTTTTTATATGTTGACTCCTAGGGGTACCTGGGTGACTCAGTCGATTAAGAGTCGGACTTCGGCTCAGGTCATGATCTCACGGTTCGTGAGTTTGAGCCCCGCGTCAGGCTCTGGGCTGACAGCAGGGAGCCCACTTCGGATCTGCTGTCTCCTCTTTCTAACTCTTCCTTGCTCGTGCACACAAAATACTAATAATTATTCTTTCTGTCTCTCTCAAAAATAAGCATTAAAAAAAGTTGATTTCTATTATTGGCAATAACAATAATAGCTATAATTATTGAGCATGTAGCCTGTGCCCAGCCTAATTCTCAGCCCTGTCTGACCATTCATTTATTTTGTGTTCATCATCAACCAATAAGTATTTGGACTATCCTTGTTCTCCAGGGAAAATGGAGGAACTAGGCAGTTAAGTGGCTGAGAAAAATCACCTACGGTCCTATTAATGGTGCGTTGTAGCCAGTCTTTCTCACAGTGCGTTGGTGAGTGCCCTCGCACATCTCTTTTACACGCCCCGGTCTGATTTTTGTGGGCTTAAATGCTAGGTGTGGAGTTGATGCACCTAAAGCCAGGTGCCTTTTTTCTTACTGGGAGGTATCAGTATTCTTGCTTTTTGGGGCGGGCCACTTTTAGCTGAAGTCATCATGTCTTTCGATGGATGATGCACGGATGCATGGATGGCTGGCTGGCTGGTTGATCAGGTGGAACCCATTTTCTTTTTTTTTTTTAAGTTTATTTATTTATTTTGAGGGGGGCGCTGCGCAGAGAGCGAGGGAGAGAGAGAGAGAATCCCAAGCAGGCTCCTTGCTGTCAGCACAGAGCCCGACGCAGGGCTCGAACTCACAAACTGCGAGATCGTGGCCTGAGACAAAACCAAGACTCAGACGCTCAACCGTCGGGGCCACCCAGGCGCCCCCACAGAACCCATTTTCTAAGAGTTTCTGAACGAACAGCGTTCCCTGCTGGTTCCCAGCACCACCCCAAATACAGAGGCTGGCCTAAAGGATTGGGCTGGTTTTCCCAAAATTATGGAAAAACTATTTGTAGGGTATCGATCTCCGCTGTTTTTCATTTCATCTCCACTCTGTTAGCAAGTTCCAGAAACTTCTAAAATTTGGTTGTTTTCTTTTTCTTTCCTTCTCTCTCTCTCTCTCTCTCTCTCTCTGTCATAAATTCATCCTGAGAGGGAACACGTCAAATGGCAAGTCCCAGCAGGGCCCACGCTGGGAACAAGGAGAGACTCCACGAGTTTTAAGCAGGAGTTGTCCCCTGGAAAAAACACTTCGGTCATCAACATTCCTGGTGCCCCCTCCCCTTTTGCAATGAGCACAGGACAGCTGCAAACTGCTTTTACTTCAAAAAAGCAGAGCAATCCGAAATGAGACGGAGCCTTCGAAATTCACAGTTCAACGCTCATAAAATCTGAGAGTGAGCAAGAAAGCCCTGAGTGTCTGCACACCTTCATACTCAAAGAGACAGAAACCCACTTTAGCAATTCCTGATGACCGTGGGCAGCTCGTCATCTGCGAGCTGGGAGATCAAAGGCTCAACTCCAGGACGGGAAATGGGGAGAATTAGTGTCCCACTAGGAGCCTCTCGCCCTGCTGCAAGCCCGGTGGTTCCTCTTATGATCATGAGCTCTTTGGCTGTTAATTTGGGGTTTCATTAAGGACATATCCACACTTGAACAAGGGGGAGGGAAGTGTGCAGTTTCTTTTGAAGTCCAGCTGTTAGAATGAATTGCGATCCCGAACTGTCCATGTTCGCAAAAGCCCGTAGCTCAGTGCCTGGTGCTCCGTGAACTCTCAGTCACTTTGGCCATTACTATCATCATTAATACAACTTACTGGCAAAATTACCTACATGGTTCAAATAAATTGATCTGATCCTGCTTTTGTGGGCTTTGGAAATTTCTAGAACGGAGTGTCGTGCCTAGAGGAGTAACTATTTTTTGTTGTTGTTGTGTGAATGACTCAAACACTCCTGGAAGGTAAGATGTGGAGCTGGCCCATTACCCCCCTGGGAAGCTGGCTGAGGCTCAGAAAGCTGGCGTCAATTGCCCAGGGGGATTTAGACCAGGCCTTTCGAAGTGTTCCCTGCCTTTACTCGTCTCTGCTCCTAAACCTACGAAGCTGAACAACTGAATTTAACCGAGGCTTCCGTACTCTTTCTGGTGCAGCCAGTAAGTGGAAGAGATTGCTTGGCACACGTCAGTGACGGCCAGGCTTGGCCTGCTTGCAAACCCAGACTTCGGAGCCCCACGGAATTGGCCTCTAAGGCAACCCTCCTGACACTCTAGCTGTGTGATCCTCAGCAAATTGCTTTACCTGTCTGAGCCTCAGCGTCCTTAAGTGCAAAGTAGAGATAATGATACACACATTCCAGGATCCTTATAGGATTAAACAAAATACTATCTGTAAAGAATCTGCACCCTATTGGTTGTGGCAACACAGCTCTCTCCGTAGCCCGCGAAGTCCCCAAAGATGTGCCAGTCTCGGGCCCCGGGAACCCGTGACTATATTACGTCACATGGCAAAGGAGAAACAAGGTACCAGATGGACTTAGGGTTGCCTCTCAACGGATCTTGAGATGGGGAGATTGTTTTGCATTATTCCAATACAACCCATGAGAGCTTCTGTTTGTTTGTTTGTTTGTTTGTTTGGTGTATAACAGGGGGCAGCAAATTTTTCCTGTAAAGGGCCAGACAGTAAATATTTTAGGCTTTGTGGTCCAAGAGGCAAAATGTCCTCAACGCCTCAAGCAACTGTTCTTGCCAAATGACTGCATAGTCTTTTTTTTTTTTTTTTTAACTTCACGATTAAAATGTAAAAACCATTCTTAGCTAATGGACAGTCACAAAACCAAGAGGGGACCTGATGTGGCCAGTGGGCTCCAGATTGTTAACTCCTGCCATGCGCAAATGTACATGCATATATTTTATTTCCAAAAAGAGGCCAATGCTATATATATATATATATATATATATATATATATATACACACACACACACAAATTTTTATCCAATTTTTAAAACATACCATTTATTGGGGCGCCTGGGTGGCTCAGTCGGTTAAGTGTCCCACTTCAGCTCGGGTCACGATCTCGCGGTTCGTGAGTTCGAGCCCCGCGTCGGGCTCTGTGCTGACAGCTCAGAGCCCGGAGCCTGCTTCGGATTCTGCGTCTCCCTCTCTCTCTGCCCTTTCCCCACTTACACTCTGTCTCTCCCTCCCTCTCTCTCTCTTTCAAAAACAAACATTAAACATTTTTTTAAAAAATAAGAGAAATGAATAGAGACAATACAAAATGAAGAGACCTTTGAACCCTCAAACTTCTACAGGCAGGAAGCAGGCTGCAAAAGTACTTAGCTGCCAATAAGATCTACCTTTTATGAGAAGAAAAAAATGACTCACAGTATACAGATCCATGAGTCCGGAGGATAGATCCAAGAAATTTAGTCACTCATTCTAGGCCAGAGAGTTAATAAGATGTAGAGTCAGGTTTCAAACTAAAGAAATTTGGTTCCAGAGTCCACTGTCTTCCCTTCCCTGTTATGTCATATCTTTAATGGATGGATAGATGGATGGGTGGATGGATGGATGAATAGATGGATGGATGGATGGATGGATGGATGGATGGAT